>NC_060890.1:1733154-1870654 GCF_014805685.1 Silurus meridionalis | reverse complement strand
TTTTTGTCTGCTTGACAGAACAAATTTGTGTATCTTGTATTAGAGCAGTTCAAATTTGCTGCTTTGAGAACGAATCTCTCATACCGACCACTGGATGTTCAATATGGAACCTCATGTTAAAGACCCTCTGAGGATTTGAGAATTAGAAGTCCACAAAGATTCTGAGGCTGTAAGAAGATCAGTATAACCCTGAAACTGAGTTACAGTACAGTGATCACTCAAAACAGACCTCGCAAGGGTCCATAAAGAAGTCGAGTCCTCGTGCTGTGCGTCAGGTGCAAAAGCTGCTTCAACGGCTGCAGCATTGCTTTAGAGGTTGCAGATTTGGACGGTCTGCCCATGCTCAGACTGTACGCCACACACTGCAACAAGTCGGTTTGCAGGCCATCGTCAAAGAAGAAAGCCAACAGTTTGCTGAAAACGACCTGCCCAAGAGCATGAATTACTGGAACAATGTTCTGTGGTCTGATGAGACTAAGATAAACTTGTTTGGCTCAGATGGTGCCCAGCAGTGTGGTGACACCCTGGTAAAGAGCACTAAGAGCATTGTGTCTTGCCTTCAGTCAAGCATGGTGGTGGCAGCAGCATGGTCTGGGGCTGCATGAGTGCTGCTGATACTGGGGAGCTGTGGTTCATCAAGGGACACATGGTTTTCAACATGGACTGTGAGATTCTGAAGCAGATCATGATGCCCTCCCTTCAGAAACGGCAGTTTTCCAACATAATAATGACCCCAAACACACCGCCAAGATAGCACCTTTCTTGCTGACGAAGCTGAAGGTGAAGGTGATGGAGTGGCCAAGTATGTCTCCAGACCTGAACCCTATTGAGCACCTGTGGGGATCCTCAAGCGGAAGATGGAGAAGCACCATGTGTCTAACATCCAGCAGCTCCGTGATGTCATTATGGAGGAGTGGAAGAGGATCCCAGCAACAACCTTCGCAGCTCTGGTGAATTCCATGCCCAGAAGGATTAAGGCAGTGCTGGATAATAATGGTGCTAAGACACAATAATTACAATTTGGACACAGTTTTGAGATGTTCATGGCATGATGATCTCCTCAAAGTTGTCTACATCTGCATTATTTTTTTATTAATGTACATCATGTCAATTTTTATCCATTTACAGTTACAAGTTCAATGAGTTCCAGTTTGTTATAAATAATTCCAGGCATGAAAAACAAAAAGAATAGTTGGAACTTCCACCACTTCTTTTACTGAAAAGTGTGAGAACGTTGCTTCCAAAGATCCCCAAGAATGGAACATCAAATTTCTATATGTTTTTCCACAGACCTGTGTGGAGCTGAGGGACGAAAATGAAGAACGAGTGCAATGAGACAGGGCAATGGCAGAGTTACAGCGAGAACTACGACCTAGAAATGGGCCACTGGGAATCTTCCCATATCTCCTATTTGACCTTCAAAAGCCTTGTGCAGCTCAGCAGAATGATGAACACAGGTGAGGATTTTTCATCGTAAATCCTAAACACTACACAACTCTACACCACGCTACAATATACAATATTCTTCTACACTATACAAAACTGTCCATCCTTAACAACTGTCCTTCCCTCTTTCCACCATGTTCTCAGGGGTGGTGTTGTTGGACAGAGAGGAACCATCACTCTCCAGCATCATGGAGAAAATTGTCGATGAGATGATCGAGAAAAAAGAGATCAGACCTGGCGAGCGTGATGAGGTTTTTAAAGCTTTAATGCAGAAGCGTAGGTAATAAATACTATAGCTAGATAAGTTCTAGAGCTAAATTTAATTCCAGATGTTGAGTTCTGGCTCAATATTAAATTCAATTTAAGGTACACATTTCAAATTAATCTGGTCTATTTTTACTCCCAATTGTAAATTTTTATCCAAATCCAAATTTGATTTATATTTCCAATGCAAAGGTTTGATTCCAAATAGTCAGTTCAGTTCTAATTTAATTCGAATGCAATTTGTAAAATCCAAGTTTGATTTTAATATGAATTTTTTATATTTAATATTTATCTGCACTTATAAATTTGCACAATTGCTACTGTTTGGACATCTGGCTATCTATTTAGTTCATGCAGTATAAAATAATAATTAAATAGTGTGTAATCCAATAACATGGTTTATGTTTTAAAATATTGCTTATCATGCATCTGATGCATGTATTCATTGAAAATTGACCGTATTAAAATGATTTTCTTTGTAGATATCAATGCAATAAAAATGATGTAAAAGAGTTCATGCCTACTAAAAGAAATTTAAATGGTTAAACTCCGCCCACTTCTGATCTAAAGCCTTGCATGGCTGTCCTGAAACTGTTTTGATTAAAAAACGAAAGTATTTTCTGTTTTAGTTTCCATTTGATTTTCCTTTTTTTTAGCATCCACGAAAAAACGAGGGAAAGTGACTAATTTCTCGTAGTAGGCAAGAAAATTTAAATACTGGTCCCTCTTTAATTATTCCGATTCTCTTTTAAAATGAAAATGGAATGAAGCCAGAAGGTACACGGAATTAAATTAAATTCAAATTCAAGCCAATAAACCACAGTAAAAAAATCAAGGCACAGGCCAGACAATTTCTCTGACCTCTCTCTCTTTTTTCCTCACAGCCAATCAGTGGAGACACAATCTCTTGCATCAGCTCTTGATATCCAGACTTTCTTAGTACCAGTAAAGGTAATTTTTTTTGTAACAATTTCAGACAGAGACTAACTTAGGATAAATACAATGTGCCTAAAGATAAGTATTTGCTGTATTTCACAGAAAGATGCTTCTGAAGGTGTGGAGGCCTCCATGGTGTTTGTTGGTAAGTGACTGTGAATTCTATTTATTAAAATTCATTCGTCTTTTTGTTTGGATATTTATTTAAAAATAGAATGTGATCAGCTCAAATTAGAACGCGATCTGTTCTTGTTGCGGATGTCAGTCAAAAAGTATTGTAGTTATAAAATGATTTTGCACTTGCCTTGTTTTGTGTTGAACACTAAAGGTTTTAATAAAAATAAAAATACATAAAAAAAAGTATATATTTTATATGTTGAATAATATTATCGAACAAATATTTTAAATGATTGAAAATATACTAAATATAAAAAATATATTGTATTTTAGTCAATATGTATTTACACTATATGGGAAAAAAAAGGTTTGTAGGCACCTGAACACGATCTTTTTGGACGTTCCATTCCGCATTTATTCCCAGTTTTCCGTTATAAGAACTTCAACTATTTCGTTCGTGTTCCACAGTAAATTGCTGTCAATAAATCTTGGATTTATTTCAACGAGCAAATGATCTTTTGTTTATTTGTTTTGTATTCGAACAAATGTAAAAAGGTCTTTGGGAAAAATGAGTAATTTGATCGAGTTAATAAAACGAGTGCCCAAATGAATGACTCTGATGTGTGGGTGTATTCAGGGGCTCTGGAGTTCCTGGAGAAGCCGAGCGTGGCATTTGTACGCCTGAAGGAAGCCCACATTCTGGAGACGCCGCTGGAATCTTCGGACCCTGTTTGCTTCGTCGTTGCGCTAATTGGATCGACCAAAAATGATGTGGACTACCATGAGACTGGACGAGCCATCGGCGCTCTTTTGTCAGATCATGTAAGGACCATTCTTAATACACTGTAAATTATGTAGAGAAAAGGAGCTCCCACTTATACAAACGATATCAATTTCTAATATCATCTCCATTTGCTGGTATAATAACCTCCACTCTTCTAGGAAGATTTGTGGAGATTCTTTCAGCCACAAGGGTGTTAGTAATGACAGGTACTGGTGTAGGTGAGATGATTAGGGCTGGAGTGCGGTCAATGTTCACAATCATCCCAAAGATATTCAATAATCTTAATGTCAGAGCTCTATAGCAGGCCAGTCAAGATCTTCAGCTCCAATAAATGTAAACTCAAGCAGCTGGCTTTGTGGGCTTTGTGCACAGGGGCATCACGCTGGAACATGTTTGGGTCTCTTAGATGAAGTAAAAGGACAATTTAATGCTACAGCATCCAAAGACATCCTACACAAGTGTGTGCCTCCAACTTCCGCATATATCTGGAAGATTTCAGGTGTCCCAGTACTTTCGTCCAAATAGTGTACTATTAAAATTTTTATGAGAAAATGAAAATAAATAACACGATTTTACTTAAAAAGTGTCATCGCTGCAAAGTAAATTTTAGTGACTACATGAACGATGAAACATTTCACTACATGAAACAAATTTTCTCTCAAAGAAGAATCCAGAAGATGGTGTGGCTGCTATTGTGGGTGGAGCAGTTAAAAGCTACTGAAACATGGACACAATTATGACGTTGTCTCTCACGCACACCCTCTTAGGTCTTCATCCAGGCGGCGTTAAAAGCTCAGAGTGACGAAGAGCTGAATCGTGCGGTGAAGGACTTCCTGGATTACAGCGTGGTGATTCCGCCTACAGAGATTCAGGATGAAAGCATGCTTGCACCTATTATTGGTTTCCAGAAGAAGCTCCTTCAGGAGAGACTCCACCCCTCCGAGCCTCAGCACCACCTCAACCCCAAAGCAGACAGAAAACGTATTGAAATGCTAATGCATAAATCAATACCTATTTAGTTTATATATATATATATATATATATATATATATATATATATATATATATATATATATATATATATATATATATATATTTTGCTAGTTAGCTAATTTGAAATTCTAAGAAACATTAAACCTGTTTGTATGTTCAATATAAACAAGAAATAATAATTTGTTAATTAGTAAAAAAAACAATGTCTCCATGTAGCATCTATGTCCAAAGTCCCTCCACCTGAGGATCCACTGGTGCGCACCGGAAAACCATTCGGAGGATTGATCCGTGACTTTAGAAGACGCTACAAGCACTACAGGAGTGACATCACTGATGGCTTAAACACTCAGGTCCTCGCTGCTGTGATCTTTATTTACTTTGCCGCCCTCTCCCCTGCTATCACCTTCGGTGGTCTGCTAGGTGAGCGATTTGTGCTTCCAGTGTGTTTTTGCTAGTTGAGAATTTAAACCAGGGCATTCTCACTCCACATTGTCACATATCGACGCTGTGGATGTTGCGTCCGACGGCGTCCACATCCGACGCCGAGGATACCCCCTTCGCCGCTGACGTACAGGGACGGAAACCCTTCGCCGCCGACGCAGATGGATGGGAGCCCCTGTGCTTCGCTTTTCAATGCAGATCGCTGTCCTATACACTTAATAATTTATTATCTATCATAATAAGTGTATAGGACTAATTTTAAAATTTCATAAAATCCTGAAGATGACCGTAACCCTAACCCTAACCCTAACCCAGACCCTAACCCTAACCCTGACCCTAACCCGAACCCTAACCCTAACCGAAACCCTAACCGTAACCCGCAAATGGGGTCCCGTCTATCTGCGTCGAAAAGCGACGCGAAGGGTTTCCCGTCCCTGTACGTCGAAAAGCAACGCAAAGGGGGTACCCTCGGCGTCGGATGTGGACGCTGTCGGACGCAACATCCACAGCGTCGAAATGTGACGATGTGGGGTGCGAATGTGTTGTTTAAACAGATAAGCTGACACCCAATCAAATATCATGTGTTGAGATTTTGCCCCACCTCTGCCACAGCTGATAAAGTGGATAATATGATGGGAGTATCTGAGCTTTTGCTGTCTACGGCAGTGCAAGGCGTCGTTTTCTGCTTGATCGCAGCCCAGCCAGTCCTCGTAATCGGCTTCTCAGGGCCACTGCTGGTCTTCGAAGAGGCCTTCTACGGGGTAACATCATAATAATGTATTTTAAAGAGTCATTTAGGATTTCCAGTGCACCATAAACACAAACGTTTTTATGTATAACGTTGATTTTCCGGCAGTTCTGTAAGTCTCGGGACATCGAGTACATCGTAGGTAGAGTGTGGGTCGGCGTATGGCTCATTGTCATCGTCGTGCTCATGGTAGCGACGGAGGGCAGCTTCCTGGTGCGCTTTATCTCCCGCTTCACCCAAGAGATCTTCTCCATCCTCATCTCGCTCATCTTCATTTATGAGACCTTCTCCAAACTTGCCAGTGTAAGAGACATCATGAAAAGTCCACAAAAAGGATTTTTCACACATGCTGTAGGACTTCTGTTAATCAGTGACATCTGATTATAGCTTATCTCATGCAATACATTTTTTTATGTTAAAGTTAACTGAAATTGAGCTGTACGAGTGTAACTAGCTAGCTCACTAAAGAAATAGATATACTGTATATTTTATGCATCATTTTGGACTAATTAAAATAACAAATGCCTGATACACCACCAGAGCAGTGGTCCTGTTGTAGAGCAGAGGTGGTCCAGTAGTTAAGGGTCAGGGGTTCAAGCCCCAGCACCGCCAAGTTGCTACTGTTGGGCCCTTGAGCAAGGCACTTAACTACAGTATATCTACTCCAGGAGTGCCGAACCATGGCTAACCTGGCGCTCTGACCCCAGATTCCTGACAAGCTGGGATACATGAAACTTTGGGGGAGGTGGTAGCTCAGTGGTTAAGGCTTAGGGTTACTGATTGGAAGGTCAGGGGGTTCAAGCCCCAGTATGACCAGACTGCCACTTTTGGGGTTCCTTGTAACCTCACTGTATGCTCCAGGGGCACTGTAATGTGGCTGACCCTGCACTCTGTCCCCAGCTTTCTAACATCGCTGGTATATGCAAAGAAAGAATTTCACTGTGCTGTAAAAAAAAGTTTTACTTTTATCATGACATTTATTTTGTACCATGTAAATGTTTGTATCTTCATTGATTGGTATATTAAAAAATTCTTCTTGCTGGTCCATGATCATAGATTTTTAAGGCCCACCCTCTTAATCTCAACTACGAGCATTTGAATACCTCAGTCGCAGATCCTTGGCACCCTATCATCACCCATCACACGGCTGTAGATAATTCTACAGGCAACATCACTACAGTCACCACCATACGTTACCGTGCCTACCCCAACACCGCGCTGCTCTCCATGTGCTTGATGTTCGGCTGCTTTTCCATCGCTTACTTCCTCCGTATATTCAAGAATGGCTACTTTCTGCCTGGCAAGGTTAGTTGCTGGTTCTGGTTGTGGTGGTTAGATAGGCTACTGATATAAATTCATAAAGTCAATGTTATTTCTTGCCTTTCAGGTTCGTCGTTTGATGGGTGACTTTGGTGTCCCCATTGCTATTGTCCTTATGGTGGTTGTGGATATTAGCATTAATGACACCTACACGCAAGTAAGTTTTTTGTGGGACAGTTATTTTTATAGGTTCATTGTTTTGAACACTAAATCACAAGTTTACACAGGGTGGCGTGGGGAAACTGGACATTTTGGAACTAGAAGTTGGTGACCCTGGAGCATCGGCAATTGTTTGGAACCAGTAGAAGCCCTTGTCATTAGTTATAATGAAGTAGTTAAGTGGTGCGCAACAAGCGTGTGCTGTAAAACCTTTTATAAGAATAGTGATATTGTGTGTGCTGCGCAAAGGGAATTTTATTACCATTTAGGACGTCACAATTGTATCCGGTCTGCTAATTTCACAGAAGCAGGTTCAACCTTAAAAAGAAGTCAACAGGTGGTGTTGAGCACACCAGAGAATGTTGAGGCTGTACAAGCTGCCATCATGAGGGATGGGGACTGGGGGACTTCTGCAGACCGGATACAGTCATAACCTCCTAGCTGGTAATGATGCCGAAATTAGTTTGTTCAGCACTCACACTATCCCTTTCACATTCTTATAAATGGCTTTTACAGAGAACGCTCGTTGCACAGCACTCCACTGCTCCATTGAAACTAATGCCAAGGTGTTCGAAACGAGGTCACACTGGTTCCCAACAATTGATGAATCCCCAGAGTCGCCAACTCCTAGCTCTAAAATTTCCCTGCACCACCCGGTATTAATGTGGTCATAATGGTCAGAGGTAAAGCTGTAACTTTTAAGTTTCTTAAAGAGAGTCTTTAGGACAAAGAAAAAACGAAGGGTAATGAGGCAATGACTAGAAGTAGGATTAAATCAGAAACTAATTTATTTGTGGATGTCCCTTAGCATTAAATGTAACCATAAATAGATAAAAGGTATGACTTCATTTTAAATGTATAAAAAAAATAATAGTTTGCCAATTGCTGTGGAATAAGTGACCCTGTGACATTGATGTTTTCTAGAAACTAGTGGTGCCCAAGGGCTTGCAGGTGTCTAACCCTGCCATGCGAGGCTGGCTCATTAACCCCATGGGCGAGCACAAGCCCTTCCCCACCTGGATGATGTTTGCTTGTGTCGTGCCTGCCATTCTGGTGTTCATACTCATCTTCCTTGAATCGCAGATAACTACGTTAGTCCAAGTTTTCTATCTTGGGTGCTAATTTACTAAGATCCCAATCAAAGAGACCAGATTACAGCTAGTGGTACTACTACCACTAGCTGTAGTAGCTGAACTAGATGAAGTGATTTTCAAAAAAGAATTGAAAGCATGCCTTTGTAAAATCTGAGAAATAGATTTTAATTCAATACTTTTTCCCATCTTTCCCTCCTTTGAATTATCGTTCTTTGTAGGTTAATTGTAAGCAAACCAGAGAGGAAGATGTTAAAAGGATCAGGCTTCCATTTGGACCTTCTGATTTTGGTGAG
Organism: Silurus meridionalis; assembly: GCF_014805685.1. NCBI lineage: Eukaryota > Metazoa > Chordata > Actinopteri > Siluriformes > Siluridae > Silurus > Silurus meridionalis. The sequence continues at coordinate 1,862,059 of NC_060890.1, read as the reverse complement.
CATGGGAGGGCTCTGTGCTTTCTTCGGAATGCCATGGCTCAGCGCTGCCACGGTTCGCTCTGTAACACATGCCAATGCCCTGACTGTCATGAGTAAAGGGCCCAAACCGCAGATCGAGAAAGTTCTGGAACAGAGAATTAGTGGTGTATTGGTGGCCCTCCTCGTGGGTAGGTCTCTCTTTTTTAGAGATGTTTTCCTGCAGACACAATGGCACTTTTCTGATATAACAGGCATACTGATTTCATCCTACTCATGCCAAATGTCATTATTTAAACTCAAATTTGTGGGTGCAGTGATGAGAAATTCATTAGAGAAGGGAACTGTGATGTAATGCTTGGAGGAATCATGATAGTATTTCAGAAAATCCCTTAGGCAAATAAAAGGAAAACATAGGGAATTCCTGAGTGTAATCTTGGCAAATCTTGGGTAATCCCATGAGGAAGTCTTAAAAGAGAATCAATTATGGATATCTTGGGAAAAGCACTGAGGGAAACCCTTTGGCTATATGTCTTAAGGGCAACACCTTGCAGCAATCTTAAGGAAAGTAAGGTTTAAGGAATCTTGTGGGAACCTTGAGGGTACCCCTTGTGGACTCCTAGCGGAATTTAAAGAAATAATTACAAAAACATCTCTTGGTGGAATATTAGGAAAATCCGTTGGTGGAATCATTGGAATTCCTTGAAGAAATTCTGCAAAACATTGAGGAAATTGTGTGACCTTGAGAGAATCTGGGGGACAACTTGGGGGAATCTTATGGGAAAACCCTAGGGACTTTTAGAGGAAGTTGTAGGGTATAAGTCTTGGAAGTTACCCTTTTAATCAAACATGGGAAAACTTTAAGAATGTTTTTGATAAATCTTGCCAAATTCTTTGGGGATTTCCTTTTTGATAAATTCCTTGCTTATAATCCTGAGTAAGTGAAGGAAGTTAGTGTTCGTCTTTTTTCATCTCTCCTTGATTATTCAATTAATGATGTAATCAATATATTAATCATCAATTGACCCCTGTTCCTCTTCTGAACTCTTGCAAGGCCTGTCCATTCTCATGGAGCCCATTCTGAAGATGATCCCCATGGCGGCTTTGTTTGGTATCTTCCTCTACATGGGCGTTACATCTCTGAGTGGCATTCAGCTGTGGGATCGCATGCTGCTGCTCCTTATTCCAAAGAAGTACCACCCCAATGAACCGTATGCTCAAAGAGTACGTTTCTGGGTCTTTTATTGTAAAAATCACAACATGTTTGTCTTTTTATGAGCCATATTTTGGCATTTCATTCTTACTTTCTTGTTCATCACTATATAAAATGCTGTACAGTATTTACTTGAACCTCTCATGTAAAGCATGGTCGCTTTTAACATGACTAGAGTTCACTCTTGTATTAATGTAAGAGTGCCATTCAAGTCAGACTGGGATTTTAAATTTTACAGGAATAAAATTGAATGCTAGCATGGCAGTACTGCACACAGTAGTAACTGGCTAACGTATCTTATTACTGATAGGCTGCGCACATGTTGTGAGCCAATCCATGAACCAGATGGCAGACAACAGTGTTGCATGGAAGTGTGTGGTGATGAATGTAGGTGTAAATCCCATGGATATCTACAAAAGACTTCAAGCACAGTACGGTAATGAGAAGCTCAGCCGCAGTAAAACATTCAAATGGTGTAAACGCTTCAAAGATGGCCGTACATCCGTCAGTGACGATCCGGGTCCTGGTGGTTCCCAAACCACAGCAGTCATTCCTGTGAACATTCAGCCTGTAGAACGCCTAATCCTCGATAATCGGAGTTCCTTGGGGGTCAGCATTGATGACAAAGTGATAAAAACTGTCCTAAGATGATTCGGGCGCATTGACAAAACTTTCTATAATGCATTATTTACACAATAAGCAAATCAGATACTGTTTTTAGCAATGGGCAGTCAGCCATTTTTAGCCGTTCTTTTGCATTAAAAACATACGATTAGCTAACACAATGTCTATTGGAAAGCAGGACTGATGGCTGCTGAAGATGAGTCTTTGTATTTCTATATAGAAATCTGATTTGCTTTAGTAAAAAATGAATAGTAATTTTCCTATCAAACTAATTCTAGATGATTGAAAACTGAACGGTAGCGCAAAGTCATGTAAGGTAGTGTAATTCCTCGGCCCTGGCATTATGCCATTTTAATATTTGGTTAATATTTGCAATACCTGGCGTGTTTTGCTAAATAAAGGTTGTTTCTTCTGTCATTGGACATGATTTTCCATGATGCTTTAGGTCAAGATGAGCAGGATGCATATGTTCACTGGTATCCAGATCGTGTGCCTGGCCGTGCTGTGGATAGTGAAGTCAAGCCCATTGTCACTCGCCCTGCCATTCATCCTCATCCTGACCATCCCGCTGCGAGTGTTCCTCAGCCGGCGCGCCTTCACCAAGCTCGAGATTAAATGCGTAAGCTGCAAAACTGTACCATTAGCAGCCATATATCCTGTTGGACTTATATAATAATGTAGGCAATAGTTACATTATTAATTATTTCTTGTTAATACGTCTGTCAGCTGGATGCCAACGATGCCAAAGTGACGTTTGAAGAGGAGCCTGGGGTGGACATCTACTCAGAGACTCGAATGCCGTCATAAAAATGTGTTATGATGCCAAATATACTATTTTCAGTATTGACTTGTGACATGCTTAATAAATGCAGTGAATGAACAATCTACAGCTCCACGTTGTTCTATTATTGTTTAAGACTGGGGAAGAAAGTGTGTCTGGAAATATTTCAAGTGGAGTAGAAGGAGTTGCTGACCCTGGAGCTGGGGGGCATACATACACACATAATTACACACAGGTAACAATAAGATGGGATAAGAGGGAGTACAAAATGAGGCAAGACAAAAACGTGGACAAAAACGGCAACGTAAGGCAAAAACTATTATATGAGCCAACACTCTTTTGGGAAGATGTTCCACAAGATCGAGGTTCCACTAGATTGAGGTTGTGGAGATTTGTGCGCATTCAACCACAAGGGTGTTAGTAAAGTTAGGTACTGATGTAGGTGAGGTGAGGAGGCCTGGGGTGCAGTCAGTATTCCAAATCATCCCAAACGTATGCAATAGGGTTGAGGTCAATGCTCTTTTGCAGGCCACTTAAGATCTTTCACTCTGACCCATGTACCATATCTTCATTAAGCTGGCTTTGTGCACAGGAGCATTCTCATGCTCGAACAGGTGTGGGTCTTCTAGTTTTAGTGAAGGGAATATTTCTCAGAAATAGCCTCTTTAAACATCAAATGTCCTATCTCCAATGTCCCCCTAAACACATTCCAAATCCTGTCCATCCTCTCGTAACTTCCCCTCTTCAACTCTGCCACCTCCACCTACTGTCTTTTTGTCAGTGCCACTGTCTCTTAATGTGGAGTTTGGACGTTGGACCCGTTTGAGTGTTTAAAGGCTCTGGCATGGAGCAGCTGGTGTTGGATTTATTATGATCTCCAATGTTGAGCTATGATATAAGTTGCTCAGTAGCTCCTGGTTTCATGACATCAACTGATAGAAGACTGTAGAAATGACATTACTCATAATCTTACATTCCAGTGCTCATGTTAGTTCTCACTCTGGTGTTTTGTATTGTTTTAAAGATTATAATCACAGTCTTGATATCACCCAAATGAGGATGAGGTTCCCCTTTTGAGTCTGGTTCCTCTCAAAGTTTCTTCCTCATAACAGCAGTTTTTCCTTGCCACATTCATCCAGGCTTCATCATCAGAGATAAACACACATCATATCCCTTGACTCTTAAGACAATGTGAAAAGCGCTATAGAAATAAACTTGACGGCTTAAAACGTGCCACATATCACGTCTCACCACCGTCTTTTCCCTGTCGTGATTTTTATTTTTATTTTTTCTTGCCACTCTTCTCCACTCCCTCCTTCCTCCCTACACTATTTCCTTCATTTTTCTAACATCCATTGGTTTGTAACAGATATCCACAGTTTGTCACACACAAAACAAAATCTGGTTTATTCGATTACGTTGCGGTCAACATGACGTCATGCGTTATGCAAATTCGCGCATTGTGACGTCACACACATACACCGCCCTGTTCGCCCTGGTCGCGTTTAAAGTCGTCTTGTCTCCTCCTCTCTTTCGATCGACTTTCCCGGGTAAGCTGGATCGATTGTTGAGGCCTGAATGCGGTGGAGAATGGACGTGAACACACGCCAAACGCCGCTTTAATAAATCTGGGAGTATATATATTTTTTTCTTTTCTTTTTTTAAAGAAAATAAAAGGGAAGAATGGTTTTATAGTTTGTGCTCGGGGACTGAATGTGGGCGGATTTCTGGTTTACAGAGGGAAGATTTTGAGCAGATGAGCAGCAGCAGGACTCGGAATAAAAGGCGGCCTTTTCGCAGAAGGTACAAATAAACGGATAAAAATCCAACGAACGCCGCCGGTGTTTGTGTTTAATGGGGAGGGTCTTATGGAGAGGTTTTACGTGTGTGTGTGTGTGTGTGTGTGTGTGTGTGTGTGTGTGTGTGTGTGTGTGTGTGTGTGTGTGTGTGTTTGTTTTGCGACATTGTGGCTGACAGACGTTTGTTTGCTGCGGTCACGTTGATCTTAAAAAATAAATAAATAAAAATAATCCATGTTTGTTGAATTTTTTTTTTTTTTTTTTTTTTAAATATTTATGTTTTGGCTGGGACTTTTTATTTTGCTATGACTGCATTAGAGAACGTGTGTGTGTGTGTGTGTGTGTGTGTGTGTGTGTGTGTGTGTGTGTTGGTGGCTTTAAAGCTGGTTTTGTCTGCAGTGTGTATGATCAAACCTTTTGTCTTTTGGGAGTGTGTATGCCTTCTTTGTATTATTTACAGATTATAGACAGAACACTGCAGTCTTAGTCAGAATAATTGTGTGTGTGTGTGTGTGTGTGTGTGTGTGTGTGTGTGTGTGTGTGTTTTCACGTTTGTAGTGCTACTGCTCTGGTGCATTTCAAGGGTTTTTGCAGATTTATTTTTATAATTAAATGGAATCTACTTCTGCCTAATTGCGTGTGTGTTCATTCCGCAGCCCTGCGCTCCAGCATGTAGATGCCTCTTCCTGTAGTCTTCGCCAATGAAAATGGAGGAGACGGCCCTGTCCGGCATGGACAACAGCAAAATGGAGGTGTGTGTGTTACATCCACTTGATTTGTTTTTCTCGTGCAAGTGTGTGTGACGTTAACACGTGTTACATTTCGTAACACGCACATGGATGCACTGAAATACCAGCTGGCTTACACACCGAGTACACACCTGCATATGACACACGGAAAAGGGTTCGAACAGCGTCCTGAGACGGGCCACGCCCGCTCTGTATCTAAACAAACAAAAAAATTGACGGTATTGTCATAGGATTAGCTAACTACTACAGAACAAGGCACACTTGAGGGGCGGGGCTTACATGTTCTAGAGAGCACGGCCATTGGCTGGTATGGGGAGCGTGTTAACCTATGGAATTAAATTGCACCCGTCGGGCTTACATTATTGAATCTCCTTCTCCTTTGTTATTGTAACGTCCTGAAAATGGCGGTGTTGCGTTTTTTTCTGACATTTTGACATGTCTATCGTCAGCTTTCTACTGCTGGTTTTCAACTCTACAGCGCTGTATGTGCTTGCAGGGCATTGCTCAAGAGATCCTCTCGGACCTGGTGGAAGACGCCTGTCTGGGGCTTTGCTTCGAAGTTCACCGAGCCGTCAAGCAAGGCTACTTCTTCCTGGATGACACGGACCAGGAGAGCACGAAGGACTTCGGTACAGGCCTATAAACTGGTGGCCAGAGTAGGGAATGGGGGAAATTCATAAATGAGTATATGTGTAGTATGATGGGAGGAACAAGGAGTGAAAAAAGCAACAATGTTTCTCAAATAGGGTCTTATTAATCCAGTAATAGACGTGCTAATAATATTTTTTTACACGTTACTTTGCTGATATCGGAAACAGCCAAAAACACCACTTCCCACCTACGGCACACGATGTCCAGCGTTTATTTAATTCCCCACTCGCATTCTTTTCCATTTAGTTCTTATTTACTGAGTCTCATACAAATGAAAAACAAAGTTTCATCATATCCTGTAAGTAAAATGTAAAGAATTTTTTGCATATTTGACTAATATCTTCGATTCAAAGCTCAGGAAAAAAAAACTTCCGGTGAAGTTATTCGTGCATCAATTCCTGTTAGCGACTCTCTGGGTGAGTGAGGGCCAGATGGGGGGTTGTGGCGATGGAACGGTTTGGACGATACGCTAACCTCATGGGGTCCAGTAAGGGTTGTAGGTGGGTCTTAATGTGCCGCGTGACGAGCCTCTCGAAGCACTTCATCACGATGGGTGGGAGTGCGACGAAACGATAGTCATAGAGGCAGGTGACTGTAGTCTTGTTCGGCACAGGGACGATGGTCGTTGTCTTGAGGCACGTAGGAACAACGGCGCTGCTCAGGGAGATGTTGAAGATGTCGGTGAAGTCATCCGCTAGCTGTTCTGCACATTCCCTAAGCAATCAGCCAGGAAGTTGTCTGGTCCAGCAGACTTTCTTGGGTTAATTCTGTATAGAGTTTCCCCTCACTTGAGCTGTGGATAGATGGAGCACCTGGTCACTGGGAGGAGGGGTGGTCTTCCTTGCCCTTATGTTGTGCAGCGCATCTGAGAGGTCACATACTGGGAGTTTAATGAAATTCCTTTCTTATTGAGAAGGAGTGTATTATAGAGTCTATAATATAGACTGTAGGACAAAAGGGACTATGGTTGGAGACAGAAATGAGCGACTACTATAAGACAAGGCACACTCTCGGGGGTGGGGCTTACATGTTCTAGAGAGCATTTCATTGCCATGACCACTCGCATGCTTCCTCACAGCCGCCAAAGCAGTCACGTGTTTTACCGTAATCAAGGGAATGGAATTGAGTCAGTGCGTGAAAGTGAGCAGGAAAGAGGGAGTTTGTTAGCAGGTACTCTGGAAATCTTATCCAGGTCACCTCTGATTTCAGAGTTTACTGTCGACGAACAAGTGATTTTATTTCCTTCTCACATGACAGAAATCGTGGACCAGCCTGGAGTGGACATCTTCGGCCAGGTGTACAACCAGTGGAAGAACAAGGAGTGTGTGTGTCCCAACTGCAGCCGAAGCATCGCTGCCTCGCGCTTTGCCCCTCACCTGGAGAAGTGCCTGGGCATGGGGCGCAACAGCAGCCGCATCGCCAACCGCAGGTGCCTCGAAACACCTCCGGGTGCAATTACCACCTTAAACAAAATTTTTTTTTTTTTTTTTTATTGCTATTAGCTAGCATTGTTGTGGATTTAACAGCAGCAGCTATACCACCACCCTCAGGTCAGGTTTACGCATACTCCATGTGAACAGAATAATGCTCCTGTACCTCATGCACTATATTGCAAAAGTATTGGGTCACCTGGTCATACGTACGGTATGTGATTTTTGAGCATCGCATTCCACATTTAGTCCCAATTCACTCTTATAATTCCCCCCACTCTTCTGGGAGGATGTTCCACTAGATTTGCTTATGGAATTTGTGTTCATCAGCCACAAGGGTGTTATGAAAGGCAGGTAATGATGTTGGTGAGGAGACCTGGGGTGCAGTCAGCGTTCACATTCATTCCCAAAGGTGTTCAGTAGGGATGATCTTCCTCTCCAAAGCATGTAAACCAGATCTTCAAGGAGCTCGGGTTCGGGTTTCCAAGTTCAAGTGAATGCAAAGTTTTATTATAGCGCCATCTAAAGACGTCCTGGACAATTGAGTGAATCTGGATTTGTGGTAACAGTTTGGAAAAGAACCACATATAGCAGGAAAGGTTGAGTGTCCCAATACTTTTGGCAATATAGTGTATTTACTACAATACATACTGCCAACGGATTTTTCAAAATAATAATAATTTGTGCCTATTTTCTTCACTTTTGCCAGAATTACTCCGAAGAATTGATTCATTTGTTCGTTGTTTTCGTTTATTGGATTCCAAACGCGATAAAACTTAACATAACTTAACATAGGATTTATAACGTTCGAGCAATTTATTACATTTCTTTATTTATTCATTTTTCAAATGTTATTTGGCGTGCACACAAACACACAGAATGATGTCGGGAAAATGTTCATGAGTTCTACCTGTATACACTGTGAGGACTAAAGGTTCTGTAAAACTGACCGTAGACATCATGGACATTTTCAAAAGACATACTTTACAAATGTGTCTCTCCAGTTTTGTGGTAGCGACTAGCTTGTCCGTTGAGATTCAGTTTCGACTTTGTGAGCGATTTAGTTGGAGAGCTTCTCGGCAAGGGATGTTGTGTTTTAATTTCTATTCATTTGTTTTTTGGTTGTTTTTTGAGGCACAATCATCTCACGCCTCTCCTCCATACTCAGGATAGCCAGCGGCAACAACACGAACAAATCCGAGAGCGATCAGGAGGACAACGACGACGTGAACGACAACGACTGGTCCTACGGGGCCGAAAAGAAAGGTAAGCATTCTGTTAGTTGGTTCTGGGGTTCCGAGGCCCAGGTCATGTCGGATTATCAGGAAATTAACAGTCTGACAGGGCTGCAAAGAAGCCAATTAACAAATAAAAGATTGTGAAATTCTCAACTCGCTCAGACCTTAGTCAATCGTTCAGGGAAAGGAGAAATGGAGGAGAAAAGAGAAAAAGAGAAAAGAGTGGAGGTTCAGGTTGGTACTTTAAATGTTGGTACTATGGCAGGTAAAGGGAGAAAGGTAGCTGATATGATGGAGAGGAGAAAGGTAGATATGTTGTGTGTTCAGGAGACCAAGTGAAAGGGAGTAAGACCAGGAACATTGGAGGTGGGTTTAAACTGTTTTATCATGGTGTGGATGGAAATGGTGTAGGGGTGATTCTGAAGGAAGAGTACAGTAAGAGTGTAGTGGAGGTGAAGAGAGTTTCTGATAGGGTGATGAACATTAAGCTGTAATTAGAAGTTGTGATGATAAATGTATTCAGTGCTTATGTTCCACAAGTGTGTTGTAAGATGGAGGAGAAGGAAAATTTTTGGAGTGAGTTAGATGAAGTGGTAGACCTAGGAATGAAAGATTGGTGATTGGGGCAGACTTTAATGGGGATGTAGGTGAAGGGAACAGAGGTGATGGTTTTAAGGAGAGGAATGTGGAAGGGCAGATGGTGGTAGATTTTGCTAAAAGGATGGAAATGGAAGTGGTGAACACCTATTTTAAGAAGGAGGATCATAGGGTGACATAAGAGTGGAGGAAGGTGCACACAGGTGGACTATGTTCTATGTATGCAACCTGAAAGAGATTGGAGACTGTAAGGTGTTGGCAGGCGACAGTGTAGATAGACAGCATCGGATGGTGGTCTGTGACATCTGGAAATAAAAAGGAAGACAAAGAGAAATGGTGGTGGAATGAGGAAGTGCAGAAGAGCATAAGGAGAAAGGTTGGAAAAACAGAAGTGGGATCGACAGAAAGATGAGAAAAGTAGGCAGGAGTACAAGGAGATGTGGCAGCAGGTGAAGGGGGATGTGGCAAAAGCAGAGTAAAGGGTATATGAGGAGATGTTGGACAGTAAGGAAGGAGAAAAGGATTTGTAGTGATTGGCCAGGCAGAGGAACCGAGCTGGGAAGGATGTGCTGCAAGTTAGAGCGATAAAGGATGGAGATGGAAATGTGTTGACTAGTGAGGAGAGTGTGTTAAAGATGGAGGGAGGATTTTGAGCTGCTGATGAACTAGAAAAATGAGAGAGAGAGAGAGAGAGAGAGAGAGAAGGTTGGATGGTGTGGAGATGGTGAAGCAGGAAGTGGATTGGATTAGTAAGGAGGAAGTGAGAGCATGTTTGAAAACAAAAGTTACTGTTGTGGCAGACAAATACAATAAAAAGAGAACGGATCGGAGAAACGCAAGCTAGAAACCTGAAACTCACGAGACACAACAGGTCCAGTGCGACTGTCCTGAAGTTAGCAAACAGTTAACACAATAACACCTCATTTAACTAAACCATTTTCACACTACGCTAAGCCGTAACTTAAGCAGCCCAACTAATCGATCACGGCATTCACTGACACCAGATTTCTTTATCGATTTTAACGATTTTAACTTTTAAAAACAATTTCTCTACAATTCCCAATGCACCGATTTCCAGTTCAAATGTCGTTTCTGAAATAAGCTTCAAAATGTTTTTGTGGAAAATGCGGAGTTTTATTTAACAACAACCTCTTCTGCATTGCAGCAAAGAAGAGAAGGGCAGATAAGGTATTTTTTTACATTCTATGAAACGATCCTGCTCTGTTGGTGAGTTGTTGTTTTTTTTTTTTTTCTTTCCTATTTGCAACATTTCGAGGTTCCCTGGTGGTCTAGTGGTTAGAAGGCGGCGCTCTCTACGCTGCGGCCCGGGTTCGATCCCTGGTCAGGGAACCAACCCCAGCCACTCTTAGTGCCGGTCCCAAGCCCGGATAAATGGGGAGGGTTGCGTTAGGAAGGGCATCCAGCATAAAAACATGTGCCAGATCAAACATGCGGATAGTCCGCTGTGGCGACCCCTAATGGGAGAAGCCGAAAGAAAGTTTATTTGCAACATTTCTGCCTTTTCTAGCATTTGGTTTTTCCCTAGCGATTTGACGATCTTTCTAAGTTATCCTTTGACGCTAAGCAATTATTAGAGACGCTTTGTATTTTTAATAAAAATGAATATCGCCAACAGATTTTTTTTTCTTGCTTTTCTTTCTCTCTCTCTACACAGAATCCAAATTCACCGAGACGATCCAAGTCACTAAAACACAAAAACGGTAAGTATCTGTAAGATTGACTGAACTGTAGCTGGGCAAAGTGACACAACAATCTTTTCGATCTTTCACAATATCATGATGAATTTCCAAGGGGAAACTTTAAACCAAAATCTTTGTATTTTTTTTTTATATATAAATAATCATTGATTTGAAAACATTTTTTGGAGTAAAATCACATTGAATGAACAGGAATTGTACAGGATGCCTTCGAATATGGTAGATTTTCCCTTTACTTGAACTCCGAGAACCAAACCTGTTCCAGCAATACGGTGTCCCTGTGCACAGCTCTATGAAGATATCTATATATACATCAATGCCCGACCTAATGAAACACACTTGTAGCTGAATAAATCCCCACAAATTTCCACTAACACACTTCATAATCCAGTGGAACATCTTCCCAGAAGATTGGTGCTTGTTTTTATCAGCAAACGTGGAACGCACATACAAATCTTATGGTCCACATACTTTGCTTCACGTAGTGTAGCTGTAGGAAAGAAGTGTCCGTCTATAACAAATCCAAAAAGAAAATTTAAAAAATGTTTTAAATATCTAGCTATAATTGCTCAGATTTTTGTTTTTAACAGAAACGGACAATGCAAGATAACTTGAATAGATTTATTTATTTAATGTATTTATTTTTTTAATGAAATTATTTACCTATATTTCAAGTTTTTAATTAGAAATCTGACACGCCTCACATGTGCGATCTGTGTTACTGCTTTATTCCAAAACGGATCAAATTCATTTATTTTCCTCCGAATTTTACAAACAAAACCCCATAATGACACGGTGAAAGAGGTTCGTTTGACATCTTTGCAAATTTATTACAAATAAAAAACGGGAAAAAGAAGAATCACGTACATAAGTATTCACAGCCTTTGCCATGACACTCAAAATTTAGCTCGGGTGTACCCTGTTTCCACTGATCATTCTTGAGATGTTTCTACAACTTGATTGGAGACCACCTGTGGTAAATTGGACATGATATGGAAAGGCACACACCTGTCTATATAAGGTCCCACGGTTAACCGTGCATGTCTGAGCACAAACCAAGCCAAGAAGACCAAGGAATTGAAGACCACCAAGACAGGATTGTGTTGAGGGACAAACATTTCTGGAGTATTGAAAGTCCCACTGAGCACAGTGACCTTCATCATCCGTTAATAGATGAAGTTTGAAAACACCAAGACTCCTTGAGCGGAGTCGCCCAACTGAGCGATCAGGAGAAAAGTGAGGTGACCAAGAACCCGGTGGTCACTCTGAAAGAGCGCCAGCGTTTCTCTGTGGAAAGAAGAGAACCTTCCAGAAAAAAAAACATCTCTTCAGCACTCCACCAATCAGGCCTGTATGGTAAAGTTGCCAGACGGAACCCATTCCTAAGTAGTGAAACTCAATTGGGGTTTGCCAAAAAGGAACCTGAAGGACTCTCGGACCATGAGAAACTAAATTCTCTGGTCTGATAAAACAAAGATTGTCATGTCTGGAGGAATCCAGGCACCACTTATCACCTGGCCAATACCATCCCTACAGTGAAGCATGGTGGTGGCTGCATCATCTGGGGGGATGTTTTACAGTGACAGGAACTGGGAGACTGGTCAAGATCGAGTGAAAGATGAATGCAGCAATGTACAGGGACATCCTTGATGAAAACCTGCTCCAGAGCGCTCTGGACCTCAGACTGGGGAGACGGTTCATCTACCAACAGGCACACAGCCAAGAATACAAAGAAGTGGCGACTATGAATGTTTTTGAGTGGCCCAGCCAGAGCCCAGACTCGAGCCCGATTGAACATCTCTGGAGAGGTCTGAAAAAGTCTGTCCACCAACACTCCTCATTCAACCTGAAGGAGCTTGAGAGGTTCTGCAAAGAAGAATGGGGCAAAACTGGGCGAAAATTGGACTCAGCAAAATTGAAAAGACTTGAGGCTGTAATTGGTGCCAAAGGTGTTTCAACAAAGTATTGAGCAAAGACTGCGAATACGAACGTACATGTGATTTATTAGATTTTATTGTATTTTTAATAAATTTGCAAAGATTTTGAATAAACCTCTTTCACATTGTTATTATGGGGTGTTGTCAGTAGAATTCTAATGAAAATAATGAATTTATTTTGGGGGGAAAAGGCTGTAACATTGAACAAAGCTTTGGGGGGAAAAAAAAACGTAGCATCTTATTGTTTAGCATGTAACAGATTGATCATTCAGAGGCAATTGAATCTATTGTTTATTGGGATTTTCTTTAAAAGCCAAAGATCTGTCTTCGTCCTTCAGCTTCGCTGGATCCTAAGCAGCGCCCGGAGTGATGGAGACTGGTTTCCACGGCGAGTCGTCCAGAGCGACCTGGTTCAAAGGATCTGATCGGCTGCGGTTTTTCCTCCGGTTTACACAAATTTTTTTTTTATGTAGTCTGTATTTTTTGGGGGGGGGGGATTTTTTTTGCACAACAAATCGGCGTCCTCGCGCCGAACGTGTCGCCGCGGCCCCTCGGCCCCTGACGGAAACGATCAGGACGTATGAGGAGGACGTACGAACGTACTGCAGCAGGAGAAGAAAGTAGGAGAATGAAGGTTGCTGACATACTTGTGCTCCTGATACTGCTGTAACGGTTTTCGGGCGGGAAAAAATCTAAATCAATCTTGAATGCTGCTTAATTCAATTTTTTTTTTTATACATGTTTTTGACCCGAAATCAAGATTCAGACAGACTGAACTGCTCAGACTAGGAGTAATTGATAATGAAATATCTGGCGACTTGAAACACACACATATTCCTCTTCAGTGAACGAATTCTCACGTATCTTTTTCACGTTTGTTTGTTTGTTTTGGTCAGGTTTTTTTTTTTCTTTTTTCTATCTGTGTACTCGATGTTTACAATGTAAAGGAATTCTGTGTCTGTGTTGTGACTATACATATATTTTGACTATTTGGGGGAAAATGCTGCTACACTGGCCATGAGCCACATGCTAAATGGCATGATACACACGTGCACACACACACACACGTAATAAACATGACTTGATACACCGCGTGTTTGTGTGGTGATGTTTCAGAGTTTTGGATTCTGGCGCGAACACTCGAGGTTTGTTTTTGTTCTGAAAAGTGTCCGAGAAAGGCGTTCTCCTTGATGGAGTCTGGTGGTGATTCCACGTGAACATTTTGACGTGAGATTATTAAGGAGGGTTAAACTCAAGAACCAGGTAGTTTTGAACTTAAACAGACTAATTTTTGGCATTAAAATGTATATTTTATAAATGATTTTCTGTAAAGCTGCATCGGGACGATCCATTGTCGAAAGCACTATACAAATAGATTCGGTTCGACTTTGTCCTCGTACATGTACAGAGCCCGTGACCTGCAAAAAGCATCCAACTAGAAGTGTGTAAGTGGGTGGAGGTGATACACACGTTCATGTACAATAAACTGGTTTGAGTGTAAAATCCAGTCAAAAACCATGAGGAAGCGTTTTATTAGTATTATTATTATTATTTACTGCCTTCGCAATAAAAAACGGATCCCTGTTCGCTTTTCCAACCTACAAAATGTTTTCCTATCTGATCTTCCTCTTTCTCCCCTTTTCTCTATCTTTTTATCTATCTATCTCCACCTTTTTCTTATCTTATCCTGCTCTTTCTCCCCCTTTTCTATCTATCGCCGCCCTTTTCTGATCCCATCTTCCTCTTTCTCCCCTTATCTAGTTATTTGTCGATCTAAGTCCACATTTTTTCATCCCATCTTCTTTCTCTCCTTTTCTATCTTTCCATCTATCTCTTACACCCCTTTCCTATCTATCTATCTATATATCTATCTATATCTATCTATCTATCTATCTCCACCTTTTTCTGATCCTATCCTACACTTTCTCCCCCTTTTCGATCTTTCCATCTATCTCTTACTCCCCCTTTTCTTTCTTTCTATCTATCTCTATTTATAAAGATTCGATCCTCTTCAGTGAATCGTGATCTTGAGTTGTGGCCACGCCCATCCCCTCTCGCGCTCCGCCATTGGTTGAAACGCTTTAAACGGTTTTTCCGGAACAACCATTGCGACAGAAAGCGGGGGGGGCGGTGTTTTGACAAGACAGTTGATGGGAGGCAGAGAGATGACACTCGGAGATCATCGAGCGCCTCCGAAATCAAGGAAGTAGATAGTTTAGAATATCGATGTAGATTTTAATATCGGGCCGATTTTTTCTTTTCAGTCGCAGAGTTTAGCGAGAATGGCTTCCAGAGCGGCTTTCCCTGATACTCCGGGCCCCCCGGTGATGAATCCCGGGATGAACTCTCCCGGCCACCCGCGGATGGCAGCGATGAATCCGGCCTACAGAGCAATGCCGAGCCCGGCTAACCAGTACCCGGTAACCACCCGAGTTATCATTATATTAATCTCAAGTTTGTAATTAGGGACCAAATTCAGCCATTAAGCACATTTTGTTATGTTTTATAATATAAAGCGCGTGTTAGCTTCCTGTGTCTTATTTCAAATGGCTAAGCTAAATCGCTAACGCAGCATATATTAATTAATCGAACAAAGTAACTAAACAGCAGTACATTTCACAAAACAAGTAAATAAATAAAAAATTTCCCAATGTGGACTAAAATAAACACGAATACTTTATTTTTTTACATCTCGCTTCTCTGCAAAGTGGTTTGGCTCCTACTTCCGCATTTAAGTAGAGTTCAGGCCGCGTTCTAAAGCGGCTTCGTGCTCCCTTCACAAGGGCCCTACACTGGCTGTGAACACACCCTTTATAGTGCCCTTCATGTCTAAATAAAGAGCTGTTTGGAACACTCCCTCGAAATGTGGCACGCTGAAGAACAATGCATTGACTGAATATAGTACAACTTTCGGGTTTTTTTTTTAATTCTTCATTTATTTTAAATATTAAAACAAACATTTAATATTTATGTCGTTCTGTGATTTCATTCAGCGACTTCCACGTGCGTTGGCATTCATTCAAGAATTCTTGTTGCATTGTGTCTTAACAGTTTGGGTCACGTGGTTACAAAAACCATCACAACATAAACATATTTGGAGTTTTAACTTTTTTTAAATTATTTTTTTCTTTATCTTTTATTATTATTAATTTATTTAATATTTTTTATTTTATTATTATTATTTTTTTAACTCCCCTGGTGTTCCTTGTTTTATGGCTTATGGTTCATTATTATATCATAATAATAATTATGATAATAATAATAACAATAATAATAATTAATACAAATATCTGAATTGTTATCTAAATTTAAATTCACGTTAAAGGAGACATTTAAGCCAAAAAAAAATCACATTTCTGCAAATCAATGTGGACCAAACCCAAGTTCCAGCATCAACCTATTTTCAATTCTGCACCGATCACAAATTATAGAATCCGAAGGAACTTCGTTGCCAAGTGTTTTTTTCCTGTTGTGTCTCCAGGAAGATACAGCTCTACCTCTGCCATGTAAATCTGTATTGTACGTGACTCTATTGGTCACTTAGATACAAATAATGAAAGTAAAGCGCATCCACTAATAATTGTAGAAAAGTAAATCGACGCAAATAATGTAAAAAAAAAAAGATCCATGGCAAAGGAGACGCCAACTTGTCTGAGACAGTGGCATTGAGGAAAAGACAGGAGGCGGAGCTGGAGGTAGCAGAGCCGAAGATGTTGAGATGTTCATTGGGAGTGACGACGATGGACAGGATTGAAAATTAGTTTTTTAGAGGGACAGGGCATGTACGACGTTTTGGAGACAAGGTGAGAGAGGTAAGATTGAGATGGTTTTACATGTGCAAAGGAGGGACATGGGGTATATCAGTAGGAGAATGCTGAGAAAGGAGGAGGTTTATGGATGTCATGAGGAGACGTGTTGAGACGGATGATCCACTGTGGCGCCCCCTAACAGGAAGGAACTTTTCTTTTGTCCACATCTTGGTCTTCAGTGCTTTGATAGCAGCAGTTCAAAATGCATGTGAGATCCTCCTCCTTTTATTTATTTATTTATTTATTTATTTATTTATTTGGCGGAACATTAATTAAAATCTACGTTTCCTGAGGAACGTATTAATCGCTGGACCGCAAGTTTGTTTAGTCTTCCCCTCTCACTTTGAGCATTATTTGATTTGATTTTTAAACTTCAACACATACACAACAATACCAGGGGTGTAAAAAACAAAAAAACGTATGTCCCGCTTCAAGAATTTCTCTTATAAAGAGAAAATCCTGACAATTCCACATGTCGAGAGAACGAATGATGAAAGGAATGAAGATTTGTTACAGTATGCTTTTGAATTATTGGATTTTATTTAAGCGATTTTAATTGGTGCTAATTATATTGTTTACTCAATTTAATGAATGTAATAAAAAAAGGTTGGATTTTTTTTTTTTTCTTAGCAAATATTATAAAATGTTATGATTTATATAGTTTAACCAAGGAGGCATTTTATTTAAATTGTTTAATAAATTTTAACTGTTTAAATGTTGATCACAAGTACTAATAATAATAATAAATTGCGTTAATAAAAAAGTTATTTTGTTTTGCATTTTTTTATAAAAAAAACAATTTTAATAATAATAATAATAATATATATATATATATATATATATATATATATATATATATATATATATATATATATTACATTTTTTATCTGCGAAGAAACTTCACCTCACAGAAGACGTCCAACTGAACAGTGTTAGCCATAGTATCGTATCGCAAGGTTTTTCCTAAGATGTAAAGCGTAAGCCATGCCCCCTTTGTGGTGAATTTTTAGCAGTTAAACTGGTTTGGTGCGTTTCCTCTTCCCTGTAATGTAAAAATGCAAAAAAAAAAAATTTCGGTAGTCATACACAAATGTAATAACCCCCACCTCCCCGCAAAAAAATGAATGGAAAGAAAAGAAAAACCTGGCAACCCCAAAGGAAATGTAACCCGAACGCTGGTTTATTTGCGAGGTTATTTACGAACAAACCAATTAATGCCTGGTCCATGAAACAGCTCTGTTTGTTTTTTGTTTTTGTTTGTGAATCCAACGCGGGCGATTTAGTCATCTCGGCTGGTGGGGGCGCTCGCAGACAAAAACGTACATGATGCCAAATCCTCAGGAAGGAACGTATAAACAAAAAGAGCGTCTTCGAACGCTTTAGGGCAAAACAGATGCTCTTCAATCAATCCTCTGTAACGGTGTACGAGGAAGCTAACAGGAGGCGTGGCTGAAATGGGGCGAGATCATTCGGAGATGTGAAAATCCGGATATATTTACCTTTTTAAGATTTTCCTTTTAATGCATGTTTGTGTTTTTGCAGCGTCCGGGCGTCCCTCCTGGTCGAAACATGCCCATGGGTGGAATGGGTTCTATGGGTTCTCCGATGCCCGGCCCGTCATACGGAGGCACCATGTCCATTCGTCCCGGCATGCCCCAGACCGCCATGGATCCAGCGCGCAAGAGACTCCTTCAGCACCAGCAGCAGCAGGCAGGGGGGATGATGGGACCTCGGAGAGGGTGAGCGCCAACATCAGACTCTAGTTTTCCTATCAACCGTCCAGTGTTCACCCATCATACGTAATTGTAATGTATTTGAAATTTTTTTTTGTCTCACCTCGCGGTTTTCAGGCTAAAGCGACGCAAAATGGCCGACAAAATTCTTCCCCAGAGGGTGAGTTCTCGCTCTGGCTCGTATAACACGTTAAATGTGTGTTTGTCAGCCGGCGTTCAATTGTTTTGCTTTGACGCAGATCCGGGACCTGGTCCCAGAGTCTCAGGCCTACATGGACCTTCTGGCGTTCGAGAGGAAACTGGACCAGACCATTGCTCGGAAGCGCATGGAGATCCAGGAGGCCATCAAGAAGCCCATCACGGTAACAAGCACTGTGTGTATTTAAGTATCTAGAATCAATACCTGGACGATGAGCAACGTTAAAACGGGAAAAAGCGCGAACCACAATTCTTTTACCGTCTTTTTTTTTTTTTTTGTCTCTAAAGCAAAAGCGCAAATTGAGGATCTACATTTCAAACACCTGCACACCTGCCAAACCAGAGGGGGAAGAGTCTGAGAAAGTGGCATCATGGGAACTTCGAGTGGAAGGCAAACTCTTAGAGGATGTAAGTTCCACAGCTGTTACCATGGACACAATAAAGTCTTCACACAAGCTTGTTAAATAACTACGACAAATAAATTAATTGCTAAATAAATTTAGCAATTCATTTTTGTGTTTTTTAGTTTAAATAAGTGTTTTATTCATAATTTAACATCACATCTCGGGTGAATATTTTTGTTGTGTTTAATTTTTAGTCACGTTTTCAATGTCGCCTACAAACTATCCTAAATTGATACTTAAAGCTAAAGGTAGCTAGAGTCTAATTTTAGTTCTTATGATCGTTTTAGTAGTAAGTCATCCCATTTGTGATAAACGTCAATGTCCTGGATATTCCTGTCTCATTTTTATACGGACAATATTTGCTGTAAAAGTAAACAGTGCAATTTTAGTTCTTCTGAGTGTTTAATTAGTAATTTAACATCACATCTGAGGTAAATAATTTTGTTGTATTTTTATTTTTAGTCACTACATGTTTTCAATGTCGCCTACAAACTATCTTTAATCGATACTTAAAGCTAGAATCGAATTAAAATTTTTATGATTGACATTTACCTCAAATAAGATGACTTACTAATAAAACAACGTCCTGGATACTTCTGTCTTGTTTTTATACGGACATTAGTTGATGTAAAACTGAGTGTTTTAATTAAACATCACATCTGAGGTAAATGTTGACCGTCTGGACATTTCTGTCCTTTTTCGTTTTTCTTTTTTTTATTGGTGACCGTGTGTTTTCATTGTTATACACCCACTTTCTAAATTGTCAGGTCTTACAGAAATTACTTGAAGCTAAAGGTAGTTTTTCTGAGTCATTTATGAAAAAAAATTTACATCATATCTGAGGTCATGTTTGATGTTCCGGACAGTTCCGTCTCGTGTTTTTATTTATTTATAAATTTCACTATTTTAACTGTATTTTTTGCCATTATGTATCACCTCTTTAAATAATTATCCTCTGTTATTAGCTAGCTTATTGTGCCTAGCAACATGGTTTTTTTTTTATCATTCGAAAGACCTGACCGTTGCTGATTATATTTGTTGTCTCTGAGTTTTAATGTCGAACGTAGCTGATATTAACGACGGTTTTCTGCTAGTGAGAGTCGCTAGATATTTCAATGAGAGAGCTAGCTCGTCCTTCCAAAAGAGTCTGTGCGTGTTTTACCCTCCTTGAACAGCAAACTGTTTTTGCTAATGTCAGGACTCGTAATGTCTCCGAGCTGTTCTTCATCTCGCAACCGTGCCGCTCCACAAAGTCTTACAACCAGATGTGCTGTGGAAATTTCCCATGATGGCTACGCCTCTGCTCGAGGCTTTATAATCGGGTTAAGAATTGAAACTCTGTGAGAAACATGTGGGCATGACGTGATC
This sequence comes from Silurus meridionalis, assembly GCF_014805685.1. Taxonomy (NCBI): domain Eukaryota; kingdom Metazoa; phylum Chordata; class Actinopteri; order Siluriformes; family Siluridae; genus Silurus; species Silurus meridionalis. The sequence continues at coordinate 1,841,834 of NC_060890.1, read as the reverse complement.
GACCCAAACACACACACACACACTGAGCCACCTGAGAAAATGAAATAGATTAACTGCTTTCTTTCTTTCTCAGTGGTTAAGAACAAAATGTGAGTGAAAGCTAAAAGAAGGAAATAATTGGTGTGTATAGTCAGAGAACATAACTGACAGTTTTTCTTTCTCTTTCTTTCTCTTTCTCCTTTTCATCCATAGCCTGGAAAACAGAAGAGAAAGTTCTCCTCTTTTTTTAAAAGCCTGGTTATTGAGCTGGATAAGGAGCTGTATGGTCCAGACAACCACCTGGTGGAGGTAACACAGCCGGGGGTGCCAATACTTTAATCTTAGTTAATCTTAATAACAGTTTAGATGTTTCCATACAGTTCTTAAAAATTAGTGTACAGTTTAAAATCAAGTTCAATATCCAAGACAAACACCAAGATAAATAAAAATAAAAAAATTATTTCTGTAAATAAATATTGGAAAGTATCGCTGTTGGTAAATAACTACAAACTTCTACTAGAGAAAAAAAAATATATAAATATAAATAAAACTGTATAAATAAATGTACACAAAGTATAATTCTTAATAATTTTTTTCATATTAAAAATGATACTTTGTGTACATTTATTTATTTATTTATTTATTTATTTTACTGCAGGCATATAAATACGAATATTTTACTGAGATTTATAAATATAAAATGGCATTACTGCAGAAAATGGTTATTATTTAACACAGAACTTGATAAACAAAATAAATATAGCAGGGAAAAAATCGAATTGCATGTAAATCGAAGTGCATCAAATGAAATGATTCTACTTAGGGATAAAATCATGATGTTGCCTCCACAAGCCTATAAATCTGGGGAGGAACAGGAAATATTAGGAGATTAGAACATTAAGGGGCTCGTCGGGGTTGTTGTTTTGAAATGTTTGCGTTTGGTTCGTCAGTGGCACCGGATGCCCAGCACTCAGGAGACGGACGGCTTTCAGGTGAAGAGACCTGGAGACGTGGGTGTGAAATGCACGCTGTTGCTGATGCTCGACCACCAGGTAAACACGGGGCTTTTGTGCCACTTTTACAAACCCGATTTATGACCCAGTGCACTAACGCGTCACGTCGACGCCGCTTTCCATTCCCTCGCCCCGAAGCCGCCGCAGTACAAGCTGGACCCACGGTTGGCGCGTCTCCTGGGCGTTCACACTCAGACCCGAGCCAGCATCATGCAGGCGCTCTGGCTCTACATCAAGAACAACAAGCTGCAGGACTGTCACGAGAAAGAATACATCAACTGCAACCGCTACTTCAGACAGGTAACGCTAGGTGGCGTAAGGAGAATCCGCCCCACCAGCGCTCGCCAAGTCGCTTAACACGCCGCCATCTCGTTTCAGATCTTTGCCTGCCACAGAATGCGGTTTTCCGAGATCCCTATGAAGCTGGCGGGACTCCTGCAGCACCCGGACCCCATCGTCATCAACCACATCATCAGGTGTGTACGAGGGTTGGTTTTTTACCTCACGTCTCGCCAAAAAAAAAAAAGAATAATCCTCCCTGCGTCTTTGACAGCGTGGATCCGAACGACCAGAAGAAGACGGCATGCTTCGACATCGACGTCGAAGTGGACGATCCACTAAAAAGCCAGATGAGCAGCTTCCTGTCCTCCACCACCAACCAGCAGGAGATCGCCGCTCTAGAAATGAAGGTTGGTGTGTGTGTGTGTGTGTGTGTGTGTGTGTGTGTGTGTGTGTGTGTGTGTGTGAGGGGTCATGTGATCAGGTCCGGACATGGCCGATAGCTTACAAACAGGATTTTTGTTTCTCCCTCATTCATCAGATCCACGAGACCATCGAGTCGATCAACCAGCTGAAAACGCAGCGCGACTTCATGCTAAGCTTCAGCAACAACCCTCAGGACTTCATCCAGGACTGGCTCAAGTCTCAGAGACGAGACCTCAAGGTACCCGCAGTCCAGAATATTCCAGAATATTTAGTAGAGTTCTCAAATCTGATTGGTCTGATTGGATGAAGTTTTCCCATCAATTTCGTATATATATATATATATATATATATATATATATATATATATATATATATATATATATATATATATATATATATATATAAAATACTATATTATAATATATTTATTTATTTTTTCAATATGTGGATCGCACTTGAGGATTACCGATTTAAAATAGATACTGGATTTAAAAAAAAATTATAATAATACAACTCTACATGTGAAATAGTACTGAATTTTATTATAAAATAAATAAAAGAATGTATTTGATTATATAAATAATATAATTATTTAATTAATAAATTGTATATAATAATCGTAACATAGCGCTCTCCGTGCAGCGCTCAGTCTCGCGTGCACATTGTGGATTTTTGGCTGATCGTTCCAGTAGACAACTACTACTGCCCTCTATTGGTTGATCTCTATTTTAATTGTTATTTATTGCAATAATTACTGATACAGTGGTCCCCCGGTTATCGAACGGCTCGGCTATTGAAATTCCATTTAGCGAACGGTTTTCCGAACGAAATTTCGGTCCGGTGAACGAACAAAGTTCCAGTTACCGAACGCCACCCACGCTGCCCAACCCAGCGCGAGGGGAAGAAACTGCTTCCGCTTTAACCATTGCTGAGTAAGCATCTATCGCAACTCCTGTTTGTGAACAATATTAGTGATATTTAGCGGTAAGTACAGTAATCATTTTGTTTCTTACTCTTGTAAAGTTGTTAATTTATACTTTTACAGAGCCAACACAAAATACCCGCAGAGATCGGGATAATCCGGCAAAAGGCAGTCCATAAATAATATCCACGGTGCTTTACGGAGGAAGCCCGATTGCGATGAGCTCAATGTGGGCGGGGCACGCATGAGCGAAGGAAAAGGGCATTCCCTGAAGCACCATGACAGCCACCGTAGGGGGCGTGGCAGGGGGATTCCTGACTATTAATACGGCTAAAAACAGGAAAAAAATGGTTAATTATTGGGTATTGGTGGAGTTCGGGAACGGATTAATTGGTTTTCCATTATTTCTTATGGGATAATTAGGTCCAGTTTTCGAACATATCGGATTTCGAACGGTTTTAAGGGACGAATTAAGTTCGATAACCGGGGGACCACTGTATATGTAAAATATTAAAGAAAAAAAAAACATTTTAGCCAAACATTCAGTAAATACAATGTAAAGGTCTATTCATAAATGATTGATAATTAAAAAGGTAATTTTCCTTCTTTCTTTGTTTCGTGTGTTTGTTTGTTATTAATACCAAAGCATTGAGAATAGGATCTTTTTTTAAATGTTTTACATTTTCCAGACATCACACAGAAATGATTGAAAAAAAAAATTAAAGGAATAGTTTGAATATTTACAATTGCCTCAGCCCCGCCTCCAGGAAGTGCGAAGGCGCTGTAGCCGAGATCCAGAGGTTTGTATTTTTTTGTTTGTTTGTTTGTTTTTTTAACTTCTGGCTCCGAAGCGAAATTTGAGACACCAAATACGACTTGGCTAAAGGACTACATTTATATTATTGTTGCTATGGCAGTAATGGTGTTTGGCTGTAACACTGACGTTATGTTATGGAGACGAGTTTTGAAAATTCGAGACATCAAGCCAAGATCGCTGAGTTACTCAGCTGCCGAGCTTGTGAGATCGAGACTGGTTTTCATTAAAAGTCGTTTGGTCCGACTCAGTGGCGCTGCTAAAATGGTGTGTGTGTGTGTGTGTGTGTGTGTGTGTGTGTGTGTGTGTGTGTGTGTGTGTGTGTGTGCGCGTTGTCTTCCAGCTGATGACCGACACTGCCGGGAACCCGGAGGAGGAGAGAAGGAGCGAGTTCTTCCAGGCTCCTTGGATCCAGGAGGCTGTGGGCCGCTACCTATTCTCCAAGGTATGCAATGTTTTAGCAAAATCCATTTTCGTTGCAGTTCAGCTTGCAGGCTGCAGGGGGCGATAAGTTACAAACGACATCTTTTTATTAAAAAGCAGGGGCGTAGCGTTAGACAAAATTTATTATAAACATTTGCAAACTTTTTTTGTAAACGATTTTAAATCAAATTCCTGCGTGGTTTAAATAAAAATTAAATGGAATAAATTAAATCTTTTATTATATTGAATAAATTGAGTAATCGATTAAATAGACACAATTTAAATAGATTTTGTGAGCTTTTTTTTAATACATTTTTTTTTTACATTTAATATTGAATTGTCCAAAGATATTTTCTACTTAACTCCATTTATTTCAATAGCAAATGTCTGCATTTAAGAGACAAAAAAAAAAAACGATCCATATCGCTAGATTGTCGTAAAAAAAAAAAATACATTTTAAACAGCGGACAAAAGTACGGCGTGAAAAAGCGTAACCTCGTCTGTATTTTTGATCCCCCAATAAATGAATTGCCTTCTCTTTGGTGGTCCTACAGGTTCAGCAGAGGAGACACGAGCTGGAGCAGGTACTCGGGATCCGCCTCACCTAAACCCCTCCTGTACGTCAGAAGACGCTGCGGCGAAGAAATAGCGCGAGTCTTCGTCGTCATCATCATCGTGCAGTTTTATTTTTTCCGCTTCAAATTTGGTTAATGGATTTGCGGCTATAGTACTTTTTTATTTTATTTTTTTTATATAATTTCCATTGCAGTGTGCATTTGTTGTTTCTTTGGTACCAAATGTTTGTATTTGGGGGGGATTTTTATTTCAAACAACTTTTATAAGCCATAACTGCCGTGTTTTTGTTTTTTGTTTTTTTAGGTGGGGGGTTCATTCAGGTATCTCTGATTTAGGAGACAGAACACAAAATGTAGTGTTTACAGTACGTTTGCGTGTGTTTACCTTCTCTGTTATTTCCAGACATAACAGTAAAGGAGCACAGACACGTGTTTATAAACAGCAGGTAGGAGCGTAAGCCATCTTTTTTTTTTTTTTTTTTCATTCAAACTGACGTTCAGACGGCTTTAAAACTGGGGTCCGATTCCGTTTAAACCGGAAATGCTAATTCTCACATTCTGATCGGTAACATCGATTGGATGATCAGTCGAATTTGAGTACAGGACAGACTACACGTCTACCACTGGAGCGGACGTTTTTCTTTCGCAGAATCATTTTGGTACTAAACCAAAATCCGGAAATCCGCAATTAAAAATGAATCACAATTTTTTACAGGCCATTTTTGCCCGGTTGCCAGATAAAAAAAGGGCGTCTTCCTGTGTCGCCGCAGACGGCGTTGGAGACGTATCGTCTGGCCTCTTGACGCGTGCACTTTATCGGCGTTAAAACCTGGAAATGAAATGGACTTGACGAGGATCGTCATAAATCTCCACATATAGTATTGAAAGGGGTGGGATTCTGCAATCTAAAACGAATCCCCTTGCATTTACACCTTCGATACCTTTCCAGTGTCCTGGAGCAATATTTGTGTCATTTGGAAAAATTCTAGGTTCTCCTAGAAACCGGTGCATTTATCTTGAATTCTGTATTGCAAAAACCGGTTGCCAGATTTATAAATATATATCTATAGTTTGATCCGATTCGCCCATGACATCATCCGTGATGAGGTCCATTTCACTCCCACGTAATACGCGAAGTTCAAAGGGCCGGGTCGAAAACTTATGCACAGAATACATCCGTAAGAGAGAATATTCTCGTCCGCTATGAACCGAAGCGTGAATACTAAAAGAATTTCGTGGGGGTTCATTTAAACCGCGGTTACCAAAACCGGCCATCATTTTAAAGCCATACAGTGCGATTTATTTGTATTTTTCTTAAAGCAGCTTCTTACATTCCGTCTATAAATGAACTTAACGGGACGATTTGGGCTTTTTTTTACACTTTCTACGAAAACAAAATTTATATATATATATATATATATATATATATATATATATATATATATATATATTCGGACAGTCTAGTGTTGGAACTAGCAAACAATTAAAAATGTAGCTATTTTTTATAACTGGCAAGTCTAAAAATGCCAGCAGAAAAAATGATTCAACGTACACTAGATTGCCAAAAGTATTGGGACACCTGACCTTTCCTGTTCTATGTGGTTCTTTTTCCAAACCATTCTCACAAATCCGGAGGCCCTCAATAGTACAGGACGTCTTTAGATGGTGCTATAATATTGTGCATTCGGTTGAACTTGGAAACCCGAACCTGTTTCAGCGCGGCGATGCCCCTGCGCACAAAGTGAGCTCCTTGAAGATCTGGTTTATACGCTTTGGAGAGGAGCTGCTATAAAGCTCTGATCTTCTGAGCTTGTATAAACCTTACGGTCAGGTTTCGACAAACGACTGGCTATCGAGTGTACAGGACGCTGATCAGTTTAATTCCGACTGATCTTTAGGTGTAGGAATCAGATTTTGGCCCAGAGCGTTCCTTACAAGTTCTTAACAGCCATTATTGCTGTTGTTTTTTTTATTATTTCGGAGTATTTCTTTAAGCCTGGCCTGTTATTACAGTGACTGTATCAAACATGCCATTGTTTAAGATCTTTTTTTTTCTCTTTTTTATATCCTGTCGAATCAAAAAATTATTTTTAGATGACAAAAAAAAAGAGCACGTTCTATGTTTTATACTTCTGATGATCTGTACTTTTTACAAATATTTTTTCAATCGCTTTGTATTTGTACAATAAAACAGCCGGTCTTTGTGCTTAAGTGTGCGTATCTGATTACATTATCAGGATTTCTGCACTACAGCAACACATGCATATACATTTCCCACTACATGGATCATCTCCAGCGGATGGTAGACGCTGCCGTGCGGCCAAACCGATCCGGTGTTACTCATCCGTCTTGGCGTCCTGGACAGGTCTCAACCAGAAACACCCACCACACATTGAACTGACAGAGTTTTCACAAAGTATAACAGGAGTTAATCTGATGAACAATGTTTACCTCTGCTGCAGTAGAATAGGATGGGGGGGTGCTCTCTATAATACACTATGTAGATAGCATTTCATTTCATTAAAGAAATATTGGTCCGCTTGGCATTGTTTGGATCCATCCTCTCACCTGCAGCCACGATGTTTCATTTTCATGTTCTCTGCTCATGAAAAGGAACCTGATGCCACCATAATCATGCTCCTCAAGACGTTTCAAAAATATGTAGTCCTTCGCCCTGGAGTTTCAGCAGATAGAAATGCATTGATGAACAATGGCTACCTCTGCTGCAGTAGAATAAAAGATGATCAGGGGCTGGGACATACACATTATAGAGAGCATTTCATTGTATAAAAGGAACCTAGTACATGATGAGTCGTAAAAATAAAAAAGAAAGCTTTCCTGTGAGCTAGAAATTACACAAAAGTATATAAATACATTTATTTTATTCATGTTCTATCTTGTTAGGCTTGACTAATCAAAAAAATATATTTTTTATTTTTTTTATGACGTGTCTTTTATTAATTAATAATTAATAGTACGTTTAGATTTGCTTATTTTTTACTTATCAATACTAATATTTATTATTTAAATATTTAATTTTAATTAAGAAAAAAGTAATCGACCGGAAATGCGTCATAACCTAGCGGAACTCGTCACGCGGTTTCAAGATGGCGCAGGACGGAGTCGACCATGTAAGATCTGTTTCCTTCAAATCAAGCAAATCGCAGTTTCGTTGTAGTGGTGTAGGTTATTTAGTTTAATGTTTAGCCAGAGGACATTTGAGATATGATCAAATTATTTTAAAAAATCGGATTTGTTTTCTTTTTTAAAACGTTTTCTTTCAATAGGTTGTGGTCTGCTGTCTCATTGTTATTGCTAACCCAAAGCGGTTCTTTTCCTACTTGTATTCTGACATGTCCCGCCTTCTTGACTAGGATTGGACGGTTTTTTTTCGTATAGTTTTCTCAGATTGGACAGAATACAAGTGCACATTTTGCGTGTCCAATCCTAGCCTAGGAGGCGGGATTTTGCTCTAAAACGGGTCGGAAGTATGGATGAATTAGCTTGCTAACGCCAGAAAGTGCTAGCAATGAGAGACGAGGTTTTATCATCATTCCAGGTTTATTTCTCATAAGAAGTGACACGATCGTGTTGTTAATCTATTTGTTGTATAAATGTATTGTCTATTAGGTTTACTGTCAGTGTTCGGCTTAGCTAGCTGGAGCTTAGCTAATTTCCACGATATAGTAAAATCTGGAATAAATATTTGATTGAGATTATATTTTTTGCTCTGTGTTTGCTCTCAGATGGAGATGGAGGACAGTAAAGGAGGTTCTGGTCTCCGGCAGTATTACCTATCCAAAATTGAGGAGTTACAAGTAAGAATTTGTGATGTGTCGATTCATTGAGTCGGATCTTTTCTCCTGAGCCGAGTCGCGCACACGATCAGTGTGTTTTTATTTATTTCTAGCTTTGTTTTTCTATTGTTTGTTTTAATTGCAAGAATAGGCAATTCCCTGACTGTTTCACTTTACTAGCTTTTTCCCATTTTAGATTTTCTGTAGCTGCAAGGTTTAAAAGAGTTGACTCGTTTTGTTGAGCCGAGTCAAATGATTCGACTCACTGAAAAAACAAACCAAAAAAAAAAAACAGAAATTAAACTTAATTACAATTAACACTTAATGACATCAGTCATGATTTTTACATGACCATGATGGTTTGACATGTCTGGTGTACAGTGTTTAAATGGTCAGATGTTGTTATTTTATGTCTTGTTCTGCGTTTTATTTATTTATTTATTTTCCTTGTCATCTAAAGCTGACTGTGAACGAGAAGAGCCAGAACCTTCGGCGTCTGCAGGCCCAAAGAAACGAGCTCAATGCTAAAGGTAGACCCAAGAATCCCAATCGTTTATAGTCTTTTAAAAAGCGCGTTCACTCCTAATGATTGAGGAACCACCACGGACCATCTGCTCGTACTGCGCACTATTTATCGTGTCACTTGTGTCATTGGCACCCAAACGGCAACTTCCTGGTTGATACGAGTTTCTCTTTGTGCAGTGCGTCTGCTTCGTGAGGAGCTGCAGCTGCTGCAGGAACAGGGCTCTTACGTGGGCGAGGTGGTCCGAGCCATGGACAAGAAGAAAGTGCTGGTGAAGGTGAGTTTCATGCTGTAGGTAGGCTGGCGAAGACCATTGAACCACTGTTTTCATGCTTTCTGATTCATATTTTTAAAGGTTCATCCCGAGGGGAAATTTGTGGTCGACGTGGACAAGAACATCGACATTAACGATGTGAGTGTTGCGAATTTCATTAACTGGTCTTTGTGATTTGGTTATGTCGTTTGTTTAATGCGGCGTATGAAATGCAAACTGTTTCTGCAGGTGACACCGAACTGCCGGGTGGCGCTCCGTAACGACAGCTACACACTGCACAAGATCCTCCCCAACAAGGTGGACCCTCTGGTGTCGCTCATGATGGTTGAGAAGGTACTTGAAATACTTTTGTGTATGTATTTGTGTGTGGTAGAGGGAGAGACGGAGAGGTGTGTAAAAATCGTTTTCCGTCCAGGTCCCTGACTCTACCTATGAGATGATTGGTGGCCTGGACAAGCAGATCAAAGAGATTAAGGAGGTGATCGAGCTGCCCGTCAAGCACCCTGAGCTTTTCGAAGCCCTCGGGATCGCGCAGCCGAAGGTGGGCGGGGCTAAAACGTTACACAAATCACAAACCAGGTGTCATGTCCTCTAAAAGTTTTAATACCGGTTTGCTCTTGTGTGGACCTGTAGGGGGTGCTGTTGTACGGACCTCCTGGCACCGGGAAGACGCTGCTGGCCCGAGCCGTGGCTCACCACACTGACTGTACCTTCATCCGCGTGTCTGGCTCTGAGCTCGTGCAGAAGTTCATTGGAGAGGGTGAGGACCGATGTGGTGTTCTAAACGTGCCAATCACAGAAAGACACATGCAGCAGCCATTCACGTGCTGTTCACCTCAACATTTTCTTTTTTTGCAGGTGCACGCATGGTACGTGAGCTGTTTGTAATGGCACGTGAACATGCCCCCTCAATCATCTTCATGGACGAGATCGACTCCATCGGCTCTTCACGTCTCGAGGGAGGCTCTGGTGGAGACAGCGAGGTGCAGCGCACCATGCTTGAGCTCCTCAATCAACTCGACGGCTTCGAGGCCACCAAGAACATCAAGGTACAAGAGGAACAAAACCCATCACGAGAACTCTTTTCTTCATTTGTAGAACTTTTGGAATTTTATGACTGTAAATTCGAGAAGAGCTCTGTTTACTAGAAAGTTATATGTTTACACACAGTCACCTTTAAAATAGTTCCCTCGCACAGCAATACAGCACCCCCAGCATTCTTCTCAAAGCTTTTTTGACACCACCCCATATTCATGAAGTTGGTGGATGTTTCATGATTTGTTTTCCTAAAGTTTTTTTTTTGGGGTCATCCTTTGCAGGTCATCATGGCCACCAATCGCATAGACATCCTCGACTCTGCCCTTCTCCGACCTGGCCGCATTGACCGAAAGATCGAGTTCCCCCCTCCCAATGAGGAGGTATGCTGATATTATCATTGGCTGATTGTTATTGTTGTAGTGTTTATAGCGATAAAAAAAGCCGAACCAAATCAACAACCAAAGTCCTCTTCCCGAACAGGCCCGTCTGGACATTCTGAAGATCCACTCGCGCAAAATGAACCTGACACGTGGCATCAACCTGCGCAAAATCGCTGAGCTCATGCCAGGGGCATCAGGTGCTGAGGTTAAGGTAAGAAGTGGGACTGGGACAATAGTGGTATCAAGAATATGATCAGGTGTGTCATAACACTGACCACCTCTATAGTTCTTCATAATAATGAGTAGCTGAAAACGAACAACGCTAGAATGAGAATTATAAACTTATTGACAGTAATATGTCAACTGGCCCTACCCCTGATGATTGGGCACAGCTTTGTCAAACACCAAGCAATAACAATGAGCCTATCTTTAAAGGACCTTGAACTGGCTCCTTTCTGTGGCTCCACCTGGAACTTAATTGCGATCTGGCTTTTTTCATCATCTTAATCTGGACCACTCCCTGTGACATAGATATCTATATTTTATTGCTGGTGCCTTTGTCAAGACTTGGCATAAGAGCAGGATTCATTCTGTGACTTGGCTGTCGTGAGTGTGAACATAATTACTGATTACTTTCTGGGATTCTGGACATGACCAAAAAGCATGCATGACTTCTTTTAAACTTGTGCATGAGGACTGGCCCCTGCCTCTGGCTATTTCTCAGACTCATCCATGACGACCAGCCCTTACCTCTGGCTCTTTCCCAGACTCGTTCATGATGACTGGTCCCTGCCTCTGGCTCTTTCCCAGACTCATCCATGATGACTGGTACCTGCCTCTGGCTCCTTCCCAGACACATCCATGACAACTAAGCCCTTGCCTCAGGCTTCTTCAAAGACTCGTTTATGAACACTAGCCCCTGCCTCTGGCTCCTTTCCAGACTTGTCCATGACAACACACCCCTGCCTGTGGCTCCTTCCCAGACTCGTCCATGACAACTGGCCCCTGCCTGTGGCTCCTTCCCAGACTCGTCCATGGCGATACAACCCTGCCTCTGGCTCCTTCCCAGACTAGTCCATGACGACACACCCCTGCCTCTGGCTCCTTCCCAGACTAGTCCATGACGACTGGCCCCTGTCTGTGGCTCCTTCCCAGACTCATCCATGACGAGTGGATCCTTAAATGTTATTAAACAGCATCCCTCTTGCTTTCCTATTTTTTGTTTTTATTATATACCCCTTCATGTAATGCAAATTCTTTCATGCAGGGGGTTTGTACAGAAGCCGGCATGTACGCCCTGCGAGAGAGAAGGGTCCACGTCACTCAGGAAGATTTCGAGATGGCTGTCGCAAAGGTACATTCATGTTTATTTGACAGATTGCAGAGTTCTGCATTATAGAAAGTTTTGTAGCAACAGTTAACTTCAGTCATCATCTACATACACACAGTTAAACTGGAATACCACTCTTTTACTCTTGCTAACAGGTGATGCAGAAGGACAGCGAGAAGAACATGTCGATCAAGAAGCTCTGGAAGTAGAGCTTTTACCGTCAGCACCTGGCAACCTCACCTGTTTTCTTTTGTTCTCCAGTTTATATCTGCACTCTGAATTTATTTTAAATAAATGGTGTTTCCTGTTCAGAAATGTACCTCCTATTTTATTTGCTACACAAACTGAGAATTTAATCCTAGAATGTAACTGAGAAAGCTGCGTACATGAATTTTCAAGAATAATTGAGATTTGAACTTATTCCCTTCTGGCCATAGTGTTTGAGTAAGAATGTAAAACCTGAGCCCAGATATGATCCAGTGGCTAAGACCGGACCTACATTTTTTAGCTGGTGTACGAGTATATTTTGCTTGCACAAACAAGCTTTTTCCAGTCAGTCAATTCTGTCCCTTTCCTGCAAATCAGCCCCCATAGTACAATGCCACTCCCATGTATCACAGTTGCGATTGTGTGCATGTGTTGACGAATGAAATGAACACACTATCATTTTGGCCTTCATCCTGGTGATCCATGTTTAAACCCTTGCAGCTCTTCTATCAGGCCCTGGTGATGTAGTACTCTATAGGTGGATCTACGTATGTGGTATCTGACACCTCCAGCAATCTTTCCAGCTCATTATTTTTGGTTTTGGTGTTTTAAAGCCTAATTTAAGCAATTTTCCCTCTCCTTTTTATCAGCGTCACCGGACACTGAAACAGCACACTGAGTCTCATCAGCTACAGTTGTGCTTCTTACTGCTCATTTCATCTGGCTCCACCCTTCACTCGCCAACTGGCACTTGTCCACACGGCGGCCGCCATGCACATATGTATGGTGTGGTCTAGTGGTAACGATGCGGCGCTCTCACCGCTGCGGCCCAGGTTCGATCCCCGGTCAGGAACCAACCCCAGCCATTAGGGTTGCACAAGCCAGTCCTAGTGCTGGTCCCAAGCCCGGATAAATGGGGAGGGTTGCGTTAGGATGGGCATCCAGCGTAAAAACGTGCCAAATCTAACATGCGGCTTATGAATACGGATGATCCGCTGTGGTGAACCCTAATAGGAGAAGCCGAAAGAAAGTTTTAGTGTATACAGTAGCATAGTGTGAATTGCTCTGTTTTGCTAAATAACAGGACACTACCCCATACTGACCGCCATTTGTTTAAGACTCCAGAGTAGGCTAGGCCATGACGCCATGCCTCGACTTATGATATTTTCAAGTAACGATGGGGGGCACCTCTCTATCGTAAGTAGGCTATTCCCGGTATATGCTTGTTTATAAATTGTTCTAAAAAAGTATGAAAATGTCCTGAAGTCTTGCCCGAAGTTGTTTGGTTAATTCTGTGGTATCAAAGGCCCTTTTTTGTCATTTGCCAAATATTGTATCGGCCAAACAGAAGCTTTGAAAGTTTCTGAAGTCTTCCAGAGCAAATTTTCTGTGTACATTTTTTAACTGACTGGAATCGAGGCTGAAGCAAATCATTCTAAATCTTAGGTGAACAAAATAAACTTTTCTTTCTTACTTTGGGTTTTTCAAATGAACTCTCAGAACTTCATCTGAAGGTTCCGCAAGATTTAATGTCCTCGGTCTTCTGACGACTGGTTCCCCCCTAAACCTTGCTATGATGACTGGCCTGTTATTTCCTAAATTACTAAATAATTTCTTTTTGACACTTTCAATAATTGTTTTTGGGTACATTCTTGGCATCTTGAAACCACTATTTGGGCTTTTTTGAAGTAGATGTTCTTTCACAGTTGGTCCCCATTTGCCAATATAATACCTCAACTCTTCTGGGGAGATGATCCATTGATCTGAGATTTTTGGAGTGTGCTTAAGGACATTTGCGGGGATCCATTCAGCCATAAGGGTCTTAGTATAGTCAGGTACTGATGTAGGTGAAAAGGTGAGGAGTCCTAGGGTGCAGTCATGGTTCACCTTCATCCCAAAGGTGTTCAATAGGGTTAAGGTCAGAACTCTTAGCAGGAGATCTTCCACTCCAAGCCATGAACAGGTTTGGGTTTCCTAGATCAAGTGAAGGGAAAACGTTTTTACATGATTTTATTAATACCAACAGTAAAAACCGCATCTGTCTTTTAATCATTTACTTACCCAGTCTTGCTTCAGAGTTTTCTGTTATTGTTGACTTATTGTTGGAGGGAAAACATGTTCTCGTATAAATTATTAACCCACCGTTACGGCCTCTCGAGCGCCACGAGCTCTTGGGGAGCGTTGCTTCGTCGTGTCTACTGTAACTCCTCGTCATGTGCGGCACGTCGTCTGAGACTCCTTTGCTTTTTTCCCCGCTGTAAAACGTTCGTTACCTCACTGACCCGCTCAAAGTCCTTGTGTGCTGGTTTTTGCACCACATTGAGACGCCTCGGATCCTGAACCTAAGGAGTTTCTTCAGACGTTTTCAAAACTTCATTGCTTGGATTCAGTGTAAGTATAAGATTTACTTTTAGTTTGTGTCGATTTTATAGGACTTAAAATGGCACTGTTCAGACAAAAATAAGGTTTTAAACATCCCATTCCATATTTAGTCCACTCTTCTGGGAAGGTGTTCCAATAGATTTTGGATTGTGCTTGTGGAAATTTGTGGAAAGTCAGTTACTGATGTAGGTTAGAAGGTGAGGAAGCCTGGGGTGCAGTCATTCAAAATTATCATAAAGATGTCCAATATGGTTGCGGATCAGAGCTCAATAGTGGGAGATCTTCCGCTCCAACCCGTGTAAAAAAGATCTTCATGGAGCAGGCTTTGTGCGTTGTCATGCTGGAACAGGTTTGGGTCTCCTAGTTCAAGTGAAGCAAAAATGAAATTTTACTGCATTGAAAGTCAGGTGTCCCAATACTTTTGTCAATATAATGTACATATTTGCGAGATGTCACTTCCTGCATTTTGACACACCTGGAAACAGAGTGGACTCTGAGGGTGCCAATACTTATTATTGATCGCTAAGTGTTTTTGCTTTTCTTTTTATTCCTTTCGATAGACCAGAAGCAGGACCATGGAAATTGATTACTACTATATAAAGTAAGTTTAAGTTTAATATTTAATATTTTTATTTTCTTATGCTATTATAGATTTCAAAATGTTTTTATTTGTTAAACATTTTATTATATTCTAATGTATTTTATTGAAAATAAAGTTGAATCTAATCTAAGTAAACGTATAAAAATACTGATTCTTCTGATGGATTGATAATAATTATAATAAAAAGAAAAGAAAAAACAAAAATCACCAGAAATCATGGGATATATCTCAAAATACTAATTAGAAAAATTCTACTTTATTATAGTAAAAACTTTGAATATTTCTGCATTTAAAAACATTTTTTCAAGTTTTTAACTAAAAAAATGTAATTTTTAGCAATGATTTTAAAAAATAGTAAAATTTTTAAAAGAATTGTATTGCTTTTTGTTTAATTTATATTTCAGTGCTTTTAAAATTTTTTAGGTGTAATTAAATTATTAAATTAAATAAATTATAAAAGAATATGAAAATATTTTATCATACTAAAAACATGATATATATATCTCAAAATATTCAATACAAAAATGATAAGATTAAAAAAGTGAAAGAATTTTCACTTTTTTAAACCATTTTTAACCATTACAATAAATCATTATTTTATTAACATTTTGTCTTAAAATTGATTTTTTTAAATTAAACTTAAAACTAAATTTTAGATTAAAAATCCAATTAAAATTATTTTAATTTCTAATAAAAAGTTATTACTTTTTATAATTTTTTTTTACCATTTGTATCATTTTATCTTTGTTTTTATTTTATTATTCAATTTCATGTTCAGAATTTTGAAATTACACAGATTTCTTATTTATTTATTTTTTAACAAACTTTATTAGAGTTCTGATCAAGAAATATTTATGAAATATTTTTCAAATAATAATTTAAACCAGGCAGTGGTTCGATTTGGATTATATGTATTTATTTTGCCTGATTTCGTCTCGTTGGCCATGTGAGTACTTCATTTGGGCGAGCACTGAGCGTGACGCTTTAACGCTAATGAACGTAAATGTTGCATTGAGTTGTGTAACACAGTGTTTCTTCCCTACGGCCTGAAGGATCTTCTTAACACCGCTCCTGGGCTTCTCCGTGGCCATGCTGGTGATGAAATGCTGCTGCAAGTGTCATTGCCTCGGCCGTCGGAGAGCGAACGAATCGCTGCCCCGCGAGACCCCCATCTACGTTATTCCCTTTCCTGCTAACGACGAGAACTTCGACCGGGACTCAGTGTCGTCTCTCGCTGCGTTCCCGCCCCCTGCATATGACTCCATCATCCCCAGGGTCCAGCCACCGCCATATTCAGAGGTGAAGTCCATAGCACAATAAAACAATCTTTCTTTCTTTCTTTCTTTCTTTCTTTCTTTCTTTCTTTCTTTCTTCTGATATTTCTCTTTCTTTCTATCTTTTTTTCCATTTACTTTCACCTTCACCTTTTTCTTTCTTTCTTTCTTTCTTTCTTTCTTTCTTTCTTTCTTTCTTCTGATATTTCTCTTTCTTTCTTTCTTACTTTCTTTCTTTCTTTCTTTCTTTCTTCTTTCTTTCTTTCTTTCTTTCTTCTGATATTTCTCTTTCTTTCTTTCTTTCTTTCTTTCTTTCTTCTGATATTTCTTTCTTTCTTTCTTTTTCCATTTACTTTCACCTTCACCTTTTTCTTTCTTTCTTTCTTTCTTTCTTTCTTTCTTTCTTTCTTTCTTTCTTTCTTTCTTTCTTCTGATATTTCTCTTTCTTTCTTGCTATCTTTCTTTCTTTTTCTTACTTTCTTTCTTTCTTTCTTTCTTCTGATATTTCTCTCTTTCTTTCTTACTTTCTTTCTTTCTTTCTTCTGATATTTCTCTTTCTTTCTATCTTTTTTTCCATTTACTTTCACCTTCACCTTTTTCTTTCTTTCTTTCTTTCTTTCTTTCTTTCTTTTTCCATTTACTTTCACCTTCACCTTTTTCTTTCTTTCTTTCTTTCTTTTTCTTTCTTTTTTTTCTTGTTAGTGTGAAAGGAGTGATGATGATGATGAAGATGCTGGATGTGTTTGTGTTTATTGTGCAGATGAAACTCGGTGGTCCTGAGGAGGAACCACCGGCCTACACCGAGATCTCTTCATCTTCACCTTCACCTTCACCTTCACCTTCACCTCAACACACACAGCGCACGTGACGGAGCAACTTCGATCTCCGACATCAACTTTATCTGCTGAGAGGAAGTTTACAATTATTCTAAACGCCTTAGAACAGTCCAGAGTCCATCTGCAGTGCAGTGGAGTGTGTGTGTGTTTGTGTGTGTGTGTGCGCCCTCTGTCCTACAGTGTCTGTGTGTGTGCGCCCTCTGTCCTACAGTGTGTGTGTGTGTGTGTGTGTGTGTGTGTGTGTGTGTGTGTGTGTGTGTGTGTGTGTGTGTGTGTAAGTGAAAAAACAAACCTAATGCACTTTATTCGTTGGTATGAATAAAATGAAAAATGAAATAGTGTTAATGATGTGACTGAGACTCGTTTTTTCTCCTTTTCTTTTTACACTGTTTTTCTTTGTTTATTGTTTCTCATTCACTGTTCCTTTCTTTTTCTTTCACCTTCACTCTATTGTATTTCTTTCTTTCTTGTTTTTTCATTCACCAACTATAATTTAAATTTTTATTTATTTATTTATACATTTTTTATAATTTAATGTAGTTCCTGTCTAGTAAACTGTGTTATACATTTACTCAATCACACACACACACACACACACACACACACACACACACACACACACACACACACACTTAAATCTTTCACACAGATGAATCACGAGTGAGTGGTTTCAGGGTTTGATCAGGTTTATTAGATTCACGACTGCATGAGTATTGATGAGGGATGAGGGAATGAGGGATGAAGGATGAGGGATGGGTTCTTTAAAGGAAAAGTCATGAAACGGCAGGACGTTTATTGCTGCTTTATTTCCAATATTCTGTGTTTGAATATGAGCTCGTGATTATTTACAGTTTAAACACATATACAGCAACATTTCTTGCTTTTTTTTTTTTTTTAAGTAAAGAGCTACAGTTCACACAGAGTCTGTACAAATATACAGCGGTCAGGCCTTATTAACCGCGTACAGCATTTACACACACACACACACACACACACACACTTAAACTACATCTTAGCTCCATCAATTCCTTATGAATGTTTTAATGGCCTGAAGAAAATTGAACTTTACTCTCTTTTGTTGGAGTTCATCGAGTTTCATGGAGTTCATCATACTGAACTTTTCTGTTTTTTTGTTCTCAAATTTCAAATTAAAGTCACTTAATATGGAGAAAAATATTGGGACGTCTGATTTTTTCCTGATGTCCGAGGTTCTTCACCCAACTGCTAGCACAACCTTGGAGACACACAATTGTACAAGACTTCTTTGGATGCTGTAGCATGAAATTTTCCCTTCACTTGATATATAACTGTTCCACCTCCCTGAAAAAATGCTTTACATGGGTTGGAGTGGACGATCTCCTGCTATAGATCTCAAACTTATAGGACACTTTCTGGGTTTCAGTTAGTACACCCCTAGTGGCTGAATGTGGAATAGGTTTTTCGATGTAGAGTTTTATTCTCATAAACCTTAAAAAAAAAATTTAATTATCATTTTATTTTTTTCTGATATTATACATAATATACTATTAGTTTGCTCTGATTTTCCTTTTTTTCTTGTGAATCGTTTTCTTTTTTTGTCACAGTGTTATGACCAACATATCCAAAGTCCTACAGTGAATAGGATTGTTTTGTTTATCAAGAGGAATGAAAACATGTTTGCAGCATTTCTGTAACCCTTGTAACCAGCGGTCTTTTAATATTTCTTCAAATCGAGAATGTGTTTTCCATGAAACGAAAGCGGACGCTAAGCTTGCGAGATGATTTCTACCTGCACAGAAGTTTCCAACTAAGCTAGACGGCCATCACCCCTGCAGAACATTGGTGTACGGCAAACAATCGCGCTTCTTTTGTATCCATTTATTGTAGTTTGTCTGGATTCTTTCCCGTGTGCATTCGCTCCACCGCCAGCTGCTTCAATTGTACTTTGTAGAGTTGAAGGCGCTGCATGATACAGGGCTGTGAATGAGGAAGTGGGTCGGGAACCACATGCTGGCGGGGACGATTTGCAAAAACTCAGCAGGATGGTGGATTTTTAGGTCATGCCTAAGATTTGTATTGTTGCTCTCCTTTGTGACAACTTGTCTGACACGGGTTTTATATGTCAGGTCGTTTGGACTTAAAGGTTGCCCCTTGACTGACGAGTTTTGCTTTCGCGTCTGCAATTTTCTTACGAAACAAAAAAACGTAAGCAGAATGAAAAATGACAATCATTATGCACTATATAAAAAGGATAGACATAATGCCAGTGTGAAAATCAAATAATAATAATTAAAATAATTCTAATTGCAAAAAACCTAGCACAAATGAACAACAATCTTTACCTGTTAGCTAAACACGTGCATGTCATTTTACTGCATTGTCACTAGAGGGCGCATGGTAGGTATCGCTTTTGCCAAGATCAAACAACAATTCTGAGAATATCATACCATCTTTTTTTGATAAAAAATAGATTCGTTTCATATAATCGGCATGAAAAAAAGGTGTGTTTTTGGTAGTATTTAAATACGACTAAGTTTGTTTCTAGGTTTATTTACGACCTGCTCACATTTCACTGCACTCTAATATCAAGACATAAACCTTCATCTGGCTCAGAAAACCCAGTTCACAGGAACCCACTGGTGCTCAGTGCTCAGTCTCTCTAGCGCCACTTTCAGGCTGCGATACGCTCCGTCCAGGTTATCGTTGACGATAGTGAGGTCAAAGTAGTGACCGTAAGCTCTATGAATCCTCTCGCTCTCCTCCACCGTCCTCTTCAGCTCGCAGTCCTGCTCACACACATCGAGAAAAGTCAATCGCCCGAGACACCAATCATGTGAGACTTGAAAGAACCTTACATAGATGCCAAGTTTTCAACTAGTGACTACAAAACTGCTCTTAAGATACCTTGTAGAATTTCTACCCGAACAAAAGGGGGCGATGTTACGCACCGTGAGCTGTTTGGTGATGACTCCAGCCTCGATCGCAGATCTGTTCATGTCCTTGAGAACTTCAAAGTCGGGGGCTTCGATGAACACAACGTAGGGCAGAAACTCGGCGGTCCGCAGCACTTTGAGAGCCTGAAGTGACATAAACCAAAGATTACTCGATATTGGACAAACACAATGAAATGTTTCATGCTGGGGGTTTCTGTTACAGGTCATGTTCCATATCAAATCCATTAATTTCCTGAATAATTGGTTTTTAAAGCTGGTCCAAGCTAGGTGGCACTACTGACCAGTAGAAGTGCAGATTAAGGTTCTATGCTATGCTAGCAGGTAACAAGCTAATTTTATTCCCAACTGCACAGTGTCCTTAACTTTTATACAACATTAAGTATACTTAATGATCCACATGTCCCGGCCTGCCTCTGGATGGCATTCTTTTCAATTGGAGGCTGCCCTGTGCAGCTGTGGATGGTTTCTCATCAACGACATGAGAAAAAACCTGCAGATCCATGCGTAAAAACAGGAACTTTTTTGGGGGATTTGGACTTTGGTTAATGTCAGTCTGCTACACTGACTCAGGACTACAGTTTGCTTCTGATCACCATCACTGCACACCTCAACATTGTTTATCTGTAAAAAATAGACATTCAGTGCAACACAGATGATAATGAGGTTCCCTCTTGAGGTTCCTCTCAAGGTTTTTCCTTCACCACAGTCGCCACCGCTTGTTCATCAGGGACACCAAAATGTCCGGGATTTCATGGAACCACCCAACGTGTTGATGAGAAACCGTCCCCAGCTGCACAGAGTGGCTTCCAGTGGAAGAGAACACTTTTCAGAGGCAGGCCTAGACGAAGTGGGAAGATCCACGGAGGGAAGAGGGGCAGGAACAGTGAAAACGCTAACCCTAACCTTAAAAGGAACCAGATTTAAAACCTATCCTCATCTGAGTCGGATTATAAATCATTAACCCCAGAGAGTGAAACATATCATGAGTACTGGAGTGTGAGTTTATGAGTGATTTCCTTGCTACAGTCAGTTGTGAAAGCAGGAGCTCCTCCAGAAGCAACTCATAAATTAGCTCAGCATTAACTCAGCATGTTCAGTGATACATAAACAGCATATGCAGAATGTTTTTTGTGTATTAATTAAGAAGTTGTTCATCCTCTGAAGTCCGATGTCAAAACTTCTAATTTCACCTGAGGGTTGACGTCCAGGATGCAGACCTTGCCGGACTCGATCACCTCATGGATGGAGTTGATCTTGGTGCCGTACAGGTTGCTGTCGTACTCGCCATGCTCAAGGAAGCGGCCGCTCTTAATGTCCGCCTCCATCTCACTGCGTGACATGAAGAGGTACATCTGCCCCTCCTTCTCGTCGAATTTGGGCTTACGGGACGTGTCTACAGGTGTATCGAAGGAAACAAGAGATATGGATTAGCAACCGCACAAAAAAAAGCTGCCTGTTTGATTGTAACATTTCAGTGTAGAACAGTGTGTGTTACAGGGTGTCGTGGTGCCGTAGCGATGAGGTTGTGACATCAGCAGTTTGTTTTTCAGGTTCCGCCGTCCGACTCCTTGAGCGCCAATCAACACCAGGGTCTTTCTCCGAAATGGGGGCACCTTCGCTACCTCCTCGTAGATCAGCAGCTCGTGTCTGTCAAACTCTAACGAGGAAAATCAAACTATTTTACGTCAAACTCAAAAACCTATTAGACACAAATTATCACTATGCCTACTTTGTCTCGTCTGCATGGGCTCGTTAATTGGTTGGTCAATGGTCAATCAGTTGGAGGAAACTGCAGTACTCAGGGGGAACCTCCAAAGCATAAGGAGAACATGCTAACCTGCTATGCCGAAGGGACAAGGCAAACACGTCCCCCTAAAGATATGACAATACAAGCAAATCTTTTTGATTTTTACAGTATGCAGATCACACACTCGAATACACAACACTTTACAAATAAGGTACAAACAAAAATGTCTAATGCACAAGTAACGTCTAAGAAAAGTCGGATTTTCATTCATGATTTTAGTTTGAGTTTTAAACTGGGATGAAATTCACTTGGAATGAAGGGTAGTTTTATATGGAGAAAAGGGTTTGCCCCCGAATAGTCGAAGATTCGATGCTTCGATAGAAGGAGCCTGATTCGAATACCAATTTCAGAATTGAAACTTTGCAGAGGTGTTATAAAACAAAGATTGTACCATACCATTTTGGATATATGGGCGTGCTCAGTGTCGGATTTTACGTAAAACTACCGGTTTTCTCCCAATAAGTTGTAATTGTAAATAAAATTGTGAAAAAAGAAAAGCTTTTAATAGATATTTTTAACCTGCATGAATAAATCGAAATGAAATGAAATATCGAACAATGTCTGGGAGATTCTGTAAAGGTATACAGACGCTTCCCACTTTACGAACATCCACTTTCACGGATTTGTACAAACCTGTCCTCAAAGTGAAATTTGTTTGGAGTCGAAAAAATGAAAAAATGGAGGAGATTCGCCGCTAGCTAGTCGTCGACCGTAACGAATGAATTTTTATACGATTTTTATTACTTAATACAAAATATTGTACACAATTTTTAGATTATTATGATTTGGTTTTGTATATTTTATTGTTTATTAATAGTATTTATAGCTCTAACATCATTAGGAGATATGCATAGTCAATAACAAACACAGTAACAACTTACGAACAAATTCATGGTATGAACGGTCATTAGAAACGTGACTCATTGGTAAGGTGGGGAGAATCTGTATTTTGTTGGAATATAATTTGTTTATTGATCCTCTATTTCTATGTGTGATGTTCTGTACATTATGGCTTTAAAATGTTATAAGCAATCATTTTACGAATATGTTTATCCGAATCGCGTTGTTACTTTCATCTGTCACCTGACGTTTTGGTCACTTTATTAGAAAGTTGTTTCTGTGTGTTGTGTGTGGAAGAAAAAAGTTGTCTTACCCACTTGTTCATCACCTGGTACCCCATCAATCCCACCCCCAACACACATACGCACACATAATTCGCCGACTTTAGTCAAGACTTGAGTATTCTGATTCGATTATTCAAATATATATAAGACGGGGGGACACCCCTATACAAAGCAACGGTGGGGTTTTTGGACTTGGTGTGATTTGGACAAGGGTTTAAAGGAGTGTATAGACTGGTGGATGGTTGTGGACTGGTGGAATAGTTTGGATTAAAGACCTTAGACTTGGTGGGGTTTGCATTAGAGGTTGTTCTAAACTGGAGGTATTATGGTTTTGGACTGGGATGTTTCTTGACTGTGGAACACTTTTGAACTGGGATTGGTATTGGAGTGAAAGATGGTTTTAATTTTTGAGGTGGGATTGAAATGGGGGGACTGTTTAGCAGCAGTGGAGAGTAACGAAGTAAATTCATTACTGTACTTTAATGAAGTCTTTCTATTTGGGGAGACTTTTACTTCATTACATTTCAAAAATCATATATCTTACGTTTTACTCAACTACGTTTTCCGAAATCAGTTGTTCCTTTTTATTTATGAGTGGATAAAACAGCAGCATGCCACCAATCAGGATAGAGTGCATGCTCTGTTTTGAACTTGTTTTGATTGTAATTAAATTTTTCATTCAACTTAAACTTAAAATAGCCATAATAAATCATAGTACTTTGGATACCTAAATACATTCGAAGGCAAATAAACTTAAGTGAATGTTTAAAGGGAGCATTTTTATTTGAACTGGAGTTATATTTTGCCAAGTGGATCTACTTTAACTCATGGTTTGTGTACTTTGTCCACTGCTGCGTTTTAGAAAAGGAAAGGTTTCAGACTCCTCAGGAGACGGACAGACACAAAGACACAGAGCCACAGAGAACAGAAGCGAAAGAGGTACAGGAGAGAGGTCACAATGTTACCTGCATTCTTGGTGGTCAGGTACATCATTCTCTTCTTCTTCTTCCCCCCCATGCCTGCACACAGAGGTCCTGTAGACATCAGCACACAGCCCGGTAACACACACATACACCTCCATCTTATGCATCAGTGTTTTTTTCCCATAACATATGTATTTTGTTTCCAGACTCATAGCCATTTGAGCCAAAAGTTCATGGCAATTGATAAATGTGTGGACCTGAGAGTGGTCCAGAAAGGCAGTTCCTGGTCTTCTTTTCTGGTAGTCTCATCTTCTGACCCATAGTGCAACATACAAAGTTCTACTTCCAGATGTTCTTATTTAGTTTATAACACATTATATACAATTTCTAGTGATTATTTTGATGTGATGCGGAATATGACAACAACGACAAGTACAAACTTTATATTTAAACTTAAATTTGGAGCTTCTTTAGATGTCCATTAGGGGGAGATGTTTGCTTGTCAGCAGTGGATAAAATGATGTCATGCCAAACGCACCTGTTCTCACATCTCTCTTTTTTTAAAAATGGTAGTTTAATCTTCAATGCGATGACGTTGTGAACATTTCAAGCCATATTCCTGAGTGAAATAATGTGTTAGAGCAGGGGGGACTCTACAAAGACCAGGGTTCGGAAATGATTGTATAAGATCGACTCGTTGTGTGTTCCTACCTGCAGTGTTTAACTCCAGGTCTCTTTTCACGAATGCTTTCCTTTTTTCTTCCAACAGCTGGCTGGGGATCAGACCTGCGCTGCCGCCCCCGAGATGACATGCCTGGAGCAAAAAGGCCATGATGGGGCTTCAAGAATTGCAATTACACATATCTTCTGTGCACTCAAATACGATCTTCCTTGAATGGAAGCTCAATTACCCCTTGTTATAAATTTTGCACTAGAAAGATTTTTAGAGAATAACACCAAAATGTTCGACTTGCACCAACCTGCCACCAGTTGGGGTCATCCTGATTGAAGATCTGCAAGATTTCGCCACTGTGGAACCGAAGGCCGGCCTCCTTGCAGGGGATTAGATTATCGTGGGCAGGGTCGTAATCAAAATGGCATTTCACAAACGCCTGGTAGTGAAAACACACACACACACACAGTCGTGACTAGGGATGGGTATCGTTTACATTTGATCGGTACCTATACACATACCGATACTACTTATTGATGCTGTATCGATACTACTCTATAATTTGCAAAAAGACATGTGAAAGATGTTGAAAGGATATACGAAGATAAAACAATGTAAGTATCAATAACAGTACTGTTTGTCCTGAAGTTTATCGGTAGCCCGATTATCTACCAGTCCAAAAAACTTTATTTTTCTGGACTGGTTTTCGGTTTTCTAATCCTGTGACCATTACTCACTAGGAAAACTTTTCTTTACCTCAGACCGTGTTGAATTCTGAAATTCTGATTGATCAGAATGTGTCGATTCACTTTCTATTACAGCAGCTGTGAAAATGTAACTAATGGACTGGCAGCACTTTTCAGCCAAATTTCAGGATGATCTATTTGGGTGTCACCAATCTGTTTTCTTTTTTTGGGTGTGGCTTGGGTGCTAGGCATTTAAAGTGTCTAAAAAAAGAGCTTAAATGCTCACGTGGCATTCACAAATAAGTACTTGGTTTAGAAATGTATAATGTATGAGCTTACAAATGAGCAATAAATGGGCCAGTCAGGGGCCAGAAATGCAATTTTCCAAAAGAGAAGTGCCAAAACTGTTGCTCCCAATGGTAAGGGGCCAAAACTCTGTCTTCCAAGGAAAAGGGCCAGAACTGAGTCTACCAGGGGCCAGAGCTATGTCTTCAAGTGGAAGGGGCCAAAGCTGTGTCTCATAGGGGCCAGAACTGTGTCTCCAAGGGGCCAAAACTGTGTCTCCTAGAGGTGGAACAGAACTGTGTCTTCCAATGAGAAGGGGCCATAACTGTGTCTCCCAGGGAGTGGGAAAATAATTGTGTCTCCCAATAGAGAGGGGTTAGAACTCTGTCTCCCAGGGGTCAGAGCTGTGTCTTCAAAGAGGAGAGGCCAGAGCTGTGTCTCCAAGGGGCCAAAACTGTGTCTCCCGGAAGTGGGCAGAACTGTGTCTACCAATGGGAAGGGGCCAGAACTATGTCTTCCAGGGAGTGGAGGCAGCACTGTGTCTCCCAATAGGGAGGTGCCAGAACTGTGTCTCCCAATAATGAGGGGCCAGAACTGTGTCTCCCAGGGGAAGGGGCCAGAACTGTGTCACCCAGGGGAAGGGGTCAGAACTATGCAACCAAAAGATGCGAGGCTTAAACATATCCACCCGTTTCTTGGGGGTGCTGCTGTAAAAAAGGATTATGGGTATAACTTCTGCCAAAAGTAGTAACAGCGTTGACTGATTTGCACAGCCGGCAATATGTTTTGTTTATGTGCAGTTTGTTTTTCAGGCAGTAAAAACTTTTTTCATGCATTAAAAATCTCAGAAACAACGTGTTAAATAACAGTCTTTCTTACTCTTGCCTTGCTAGGAATATAAAAAACTAACACTCAGATCATGGTTCTACTACTAGCCTAATACTACTGCTAATACTACTTACATATTACCATCATCATCATCATCATCATCATCATCAATCCCACTTAATACTTGGTGTCTTTAATGATTATGTGCATAATAAAAAACAAAAGCATTACCAAGTTAGGTAAAATGACATTAATTGTGTACTGTTAATAATTGTTTATATCGCACCTTAAGTTCCCATAGTTTGCACAAAGCCTCATGGGGCATAGGGAACATGGATAAAACATGTAAAAAAGATGATTCTCATTCCTCTAATATCCATTGAACGACGGAACCTGAGCTCTTTGATTTTGATTTCCGCTTGTTTTTCCCGCTTGTTAATTTACCATTATTTCCACTCTGAACTTAAACAATTTTATATTTGGACTATAAGAAATCATCTTGCTTTAAACCATTGAAGGGGTTGTGTGTGAACAAGATTTCCAACAAATCAGTCCGACACGACGTGCAACACACGCTGTCCCCTTCCTGTCTCTAACATTATCTCTCCTGTATTTGGAGTGTGTGAGTCAGCACTCACACTCACACACTCAACATATTTGCACACAGGGGATCTGTACGAGTGTGCCAGCGCTACACACACCCCAACGATAGTCCATACGTATTTGTTTGTCACAGGGTCCATACTGGGCATGGAAAAAAATAGGGAAATCATGCATGCAGAAGAAAGGGTCAGTACGAGGGTGGGCCTAAACAGTGCCACCATAGCAACCCAGTGGTCTTGAAGCACTACAGACAGAAATTACCCTTTGTTCACCCCATTTCTCTCTTCTGGACTAGAAACGTTTCTGAAACGTTGCGTTTTAATCATATAAAAATAGAACGAAGACTATAATCTAATGTAAAATAACTTTATCTTTAACAAACAGTTGGTTCCGGAAAATAATCCACACCAATGTAAACGAAAGAATAGCAGCAGCGACTGTGGAGCAATTAGGATTTTTTTGTATCAACAAACAATAGTTTGTCATTTTATTCTGTTTGTAGTTCCATCCGATGATGTAGAACAGCACTGTGGAGGTTAGAGCCCGTTCTCAGTTGCGTTCTCGGCAACCTGGACAAGCTGTTACTATGGTAAAGTTAACATATTAAATAACACTGATTATCTCGTCATCATGGCACCTGTAAGTGGGTGAATATATTTATTAGGCAGCAATGAACATTTTGTCCTCAAAGTGGATGTGTCAGATGCAGGAAAAATGGGCGAGCGTAAGGATTTGTGCGAGTTTGACAAATTGTGATGTCTAGATGACTGGGTCAGAGCGTCTCCGAAACTGCAGCTCTTGTGGGATGTTCCTGGTCTGCAGTGATCAGTATCTTTCAATTGTGCTCCAAGGAAGGAACAGTGGCAAACTGGCGACACGGTCATGTGGGGGAGCGAAGGCTGGTCCGTGTGGTCCGGTCCAACAGACAAGCTCCTGTATCTCAAACTGCTGAAGAAGTTTATGCTGTTGATACTCGATGGGTCATGACTGTTTTAGCAGCAAAAGGGAACCAACACAATATTAGGGAGGTGGTCATAATGCTATGCCTGATCGGTGGCCATAAACTTATCTCTGATCGGTGTAGACCTGCGCTATTGTCAGAGCTGCTGTTAACATGAAAGGAAACCGACAGGAACCTGACAAAAACCTGACAGGAATAATGCCGGGGCAGTGCTAAATGTGGGCAGGAGGTCAGGATGACAGAAAGTGTGACTCAGGTGAGCACAGATGGGGCAGCCACATGAGGCAGGAGAGACACAGACATGGCCTACATTTCCATCATACGGCACATGGTTCCAGGAAATCGTGATAAAACGGGCCAAGCTGTTCAAATGGTTATTTAAATACACACACATACAAACACACACAGAATATGTAATGATGCCTTGTTGCACGGACCGGTATCAATGTCTTAACCTTTTCCTGTGCTAAGTGGCCTGTTAATGTTTTGTCAGTTATGTCAAGTGCAAAAGCTTGTAGTATTTGTTGAATAGGGGAAAAGAAAAATCTATTTTCATGTGCCTTTTATATCTAATACATCTATACACCCACCAATTCATCCATCTATTTTCTATACCACTTATCCTACACAGGATGCCTGGAGCCTATCCCGGGGAACCAGGGAACAAACAAATGTGAGCATATTCATAACAATGAGTCAGTTAGCATGCTGAGACCTCTCTACAGCATGAAACATAAAGTTTCAAAAGAGTTTTTTTTTTACAATACTATATTTATTTCAGAAGAATATTTTCATCTATCCCAGTGAAGTAGGAATCTGGGGTCAGAAAAAAGGGCCAGCCATATCACCACTGTAGCACAGAGGGGTAAGGGTCCCCAAAAGTGACATCTTGGCAATACCGGAGATTGAACCCCCAACCTTCCGAAAAGTATCCCCGAGCTTTAAGCACTGCACTACAACGTTTTCATGAGGGTTAGTTGGATAACTGACCATAGTATGATCACACCCAAGCAAGCCAACTAAACTGTACTTGTGAACGGGTTTAATTGGGGTTTAGTTGCTTTGTCAAGTGAACAGTTTCAATGTAAAGTTGGTGTTTGTGTGTCGCTGACCTGCCGAGGTGTGTGAGGCTCCTGGTAGCTGGGCAGGATCTTAAGCACAACACTGCCACTGGCCTCCTTTAGCATATCTTGCAGCACTTTGGGGTCACTGCCCACCTCTTTCCCATTAACCTCTTTGATGACGTCACCGACATGCAGAAGGCCCTGTTGATCAATCATACCGCCATGCAGGATGCGTGCGATCACTAGCTCTCCACCTTCCACACGAAATGTCACGCCCTAGGCAGGAAATATTGCAAGAGGGCAGGCTGATATCAGCTACAGTTAAGAGGCAGTCAACTTATACCACAGCACTCCATTATAATTGGTCAGGAGGCTTAACTAAAAGTTTATTGGTAGGTAAATTCATATCCTTCCCTGTAGCTAAACATATTCAGATAAACCCAAGTTTTACCAAGTGTTCTCCAGAGACTTTGCGTATGCCGACCATCCTGACAGCATCAGGAGGGACGGGTTGGTTGTTGAGCAGGGTCCATGAAGACACAGGGGCTGGGGGGTGGTGTCTCATAGCTTTTGGAGGCTACAGAATCATGTGTTTCCAATAGAGACTGGGGACCAATGAGAAAATACCATGGTAATTGGCTCCTCTGCCAGGCTTTTATGTACATGACCACTTGTGTTTGTGCATGTACCTGAAAGTGGGGCTCACTGAGTATGCAGGCGAGTTCATTTGCTGCCTGACTTTGTTCGGTGAGAGGTGTGAGATCCTTCAGGATGTCCTGTACCAGTTCCACGTTGTTCTCCCTCACTGCCTCCAGCTTCGGCTCCTCAAACCGCT
This sequence comes from Silurus meridionalis, assembly GCF_014805685.1. Lineage (NCBI taxonomy): Eukaryota > Metazoa > Chordata > Actinopteri > Siluriformes > Siluridae > Silurus > Silurus meridionalis. The sequence continues at coordinate 1,812,039 of NC_060890.1, read as the reverse complement.
CATGGGCCTGTTGCACAAATACAAATGACACAAAAAATTGAAGGTAAAGTTTAGGACTGGGGTTTAAGGACTGGGTAAAGGTAAATGTTTGAACTGGTGTTAAAGGACTAGGTTATATGTAAAGGTTAGGGCTGGTGTTAAAGGACTAGGTTGAACGTGGAGCGTGAAGGTAAAGTTGAGGACAGGTTTAAGAACTGGGTTGAAGGTAAAGATTTGGAATGGGGTTTAAGGACTAGGGTGAAGGAAAAAATTAAAACTGGGGACTAATTAGAATTTTAAGATTAGAACTGGCTTGAAGGTAAATGTATGGCTTTGGGTTAAAAGTCTTGGTTGAAGGTAAAGTTAGGACTGGGGATTGGAAATGTTTAGGCATAATGTATATACTTTTTGAAAAAACTCACAAATTCCTGATTAAACAGATCTTTTTAGATAACCCTCCCCAGGTCCAACAGTATCTTAAGAGAGAGTAGCCTCTCTCTCATATTCATTTTTCCCCTTTCTTCACAGCCATGTGAGTTTCCCATGTGATTGGTTCCAAACAATCACAATGAACTCAATATTGTCAAGAGAGTTTTGTGTTTTGAGTGTACCTTTTTTTTCCCTGACTCTTCATACTGTTTCAAATGCATTGAAAATCATAAAGTAGGTCAGGTCAAAGTAAGCACATGTAAAAATCAAAGAGACATCAGGCCACATCTTTGAGGTGAGACTTATATTAGTGGTCTCATCAGTGCACTCTATAAATAATCTACAATCACATTAATTATGTATGCGCAAAGTTGCACTGTTATTGTTTCATTATTATCATGTTATACATTTTATTTATTTCTTTTTATCTTAAACATTCCTCCAAAACAGAAAGTTAATTCTGATCAATCAGATCATTATGTGCAATTGATTTTTTTTAATCTACATGCATAGTTAATAATCATTATAATGTTTGTGATATGACTATATTTTTATTTGTTAGTCCTTTTACTTAGTGACAAAAGATGGGAGCTTGAAAGTAAAGGTTATGTCTGGTGATTAAGGAATAGGTCTAAGAAGGCTAATAATGGGGTTAAAGGGGTCAGGACTGGGGGCAAACAAATAAAGTTAAAGTCTGAGGTAAAGTTGGAAATAAATACAGGGGTTAAATGGTTATACTGGTGGTCAAGGACAAGGTTTAATAGTGGAAAAGCATAATATATTAAATATTTAAACTAGGCCTTTTGGTAAAGCATATTGTTGAATTTACAGGCTAGCCTAGGAAAAGCAGGGGTCCCCAACCTATGGCCTGTGGGCTAAATATGGCCGACCCCCACATTTGTCTGCCTTCTGAACAATGGCAGAGACATATTTTGAAATTTTAATTTGAAATATGTTTTACTCATATCATGTCTGATTTTGGTTTTCCAACAAAAATTTCTAGGGTTAGGACTGGTTAGGACTGGTAATAAGAAATGTTTTATTCCTTACATTTACAACATAGTTTTTATGACCAATATTTAAAAAACAAATAAACACAAATCGATCATTAAACCTGTCAAAAAGTGCCTCAAAGAATGCTCTCCTGAGTTCCAGTGAAGCGGCTATGGTACCTGCTTCTCTCTTATCTACTATCAATTTTCTTTACAACCATGTGAGTTTCTCTCATGATTGTTCCCTAACAATCGCAGTAAAAAGTCACCACCAAATGATTTTTTGTGTTTCGGTGTGTCTACCATTTTCCCCTGACACTTTATACGTTTTCAAATGGTTCAAAAAGGACACAATGCTTTTTGCCTCTTATAAAGGAGGTCAGACCAAAATATGATTAATATCATTGAATATATCAATCTCTAAGTAGAAGTGAGGCTGGACTAGAAGAAAAAAACAAAATTCAAGAGACAAAAGCAGCATCATGCTAATTAAAAGCAGCTCTAAACATATTCACTCATCTGGATTCACTGCTGCATGTGCAGATGGTTCCACAGGGAGGCTTCTCAAAAGAAATCTCGTACAGTGGTGGGAAGGACAATGAAATAGAGGTTTAACAAGAGAAATAAAAATGCTCTGGTGTTTAGCAGTCTCATTAAAACCCTTTAAGAGAAATTACTTCGCATACTTATAATTCACCATCAGTTCCTCTTACATAACAATTTAGAAATCTAGTCTGAGCACTTTCAGTAAGTGGATTGGGCTAATCTTCAAGTACAACCCCAATTCCAAAAAAAGGGGACACTGTGTAAAATGTAAATAAAACAAAATTTGCAAATCTCATAAAACCAAAATCTTATTCTCAAAAAAACATAAAAAATATATCAAATGTCAATATATAAAAAACGTCTTCTGTCCGTATACATCTGAGGAGACCAGTTGCTAAAGTTTTGGGAGAAGAATGCTGTCCCAGTTGTTTTTGATAGGATTCAAGCTGTTCAACAGTCCTGGGTCTTCTTTGTCGTATTTTTTTTTTTTTTTATGATGTGCCAAATATTTTCAAATAGTAAAAGGTCTGGAGTGCAGGCAGGACAGTTCAGCACTAGGACACTTCTACTATAAAGCCATGCTGTTGTAATGGATGCTGTAATTAATTCAACATTGACTTGCTGAAAGCAACGCCTGGATGGAGGCGTACATTGCTCTAAACATGTGTATAGCTTTCAGCATTGATGGTGCCTTTTCAGATAAGCAAGCTGCCCATACTATGGGCATTAATGTCATCAGAGTTGCAGGTTTTTGAACTGAGCACTGATAACAAGCAGAATGGTCCCTCTCCTCTTTAGTCCCGAGGACATGACATTGATGGTGCCAAGAATATTTTCGAATTTCAAAACATCTTACCACAAAACAGTTTTCCACTTTGCCTCTGTCTATTTAAGCTTTATCCCTGAGGGGACGGTGGTATTTCTGGATCTTGTTGACATTTATGAATTCCTCTCTGCATAAAATCTTACTCCAGTTTTTTGTTTTTTTTGCGTTAGCCATCAAATAATAAATAAATACTTTATATTTTCCTTAAAATGGTTCATTACCTCAGTTTAAACATTTGATATGTCTAAAATGTTCTATTGTGGAAACATGGGTTAATGAGATTCGCAAATAACTGCTTACTGTTTTAATTCAACTTGTTTGGAATTGGGTTGCACTAAGCAAGAGCTCACAAACCAACAAGAGTAGCATGACTCACCTATTTGGTGATTTGAAAAGATTTTTAGTTGAAACACCACAATTTGTCCATGAAGCTTATTAGCAATTGTGAAATATTCTGTATAAACAAAGGGGAACTGTCTATACTGCTCACCACAGGACTCTCCATGATGCCCTTCAGGAAGATGAGGTCCAAATCGTTGGCGGTGGTGGAGCCGGTGCTGTCGCTCAGGGTGTCCAGGACGCTATGCATTGCTGAAGAGGAAAGCAAAGAGGAGGTCTGAGAACAATCAACACACTGCGGTGAAAAAAAGAAGAAACACCTCACAAAAATTCAATGAAAAAATTCATTTCCATCCACACCACATAAAACCTGAAGTGGTCCATGAAACAAGCTTCATATTTCTTCAGAGCTTCATGCTGTAGGATCGCGAAACTGCTTTCACACACACACACACACACACACACACACACACACACACACACACACACACACACACACACACACCTCAGTGTCCCTCAGCTCATTAAAGTGCATATTAATTAATGCTAACGAAATCTTAAGGAAAATAATGAGTTCTCTTGGATCGCACTCTTGGTTCTTGTAGATCTTTAGTGAAACTTGAACTCCTTGAACTCCAAAGCGCATTTTTAATCCCGGTGAAAGGAACATTGGAAAAAACTTTAATGTTCTCCTCCTCTGTAGAGCTTTTTACAAAGCACAGAAAGCACAGAAAGTAAAAATTGTAGAAAACAATTTACATATATTAAATTAAAATGTATTTAATAGAACAATAGAATAGCCTTTATTTGTCACGTATATATTAAAGCAGAGTTCTTTGCATATCCCAGCTTGCTTGGAAGGGTCAAAACGTAGGGTCAGCCATGATACAGCGCCCCTGGAGCACAACTAAGGGCCTTGCTCAAGGGCCTAAGAACAGCAGCTTGGTTATACTGGGGTTTGAACCCCAACCTTCTAATCAGAAACCCAGCACCTTAACCACTGAGATACCATTCCCCAAAGTACTGCATCATTTATCCCCTATCAGCAAACCTTGGGTAACTTCGGCAAGCAAAACCCCCCTTAGATTGTATGAGGAAGAAACCTTGAGTGGAACCAGACTCAAAACCCATCCTCATTTGGGTGACTCCAAGAGTGTGATTATAAACCATTAAAACACTGGAAAGTAAGAAATATTATGAGCACCGGAGTGTGTGATTAGGAGTAATGTCCTTATACAATCAGTTGGTAGTTGTGGAACCACAAGCTCCTGAGCAACTATCTCAAGTAATCTGAGATCATTATGAATTTAACCAACATGGGTATAATGTAATTTTGAGTATTGATAAAGAGGTTGTTTATCCTCATTGTCTGAAATCTTCATCAGGTGGGATTCAACTGGAGCTGATACATCTATAGATGCCTCTGGGATCCTCACAGGGTTCGGCATCTTCTTTCTGAAGGTCCGAAATGTTCATGAGGTGGAACAAGTGGAGCTGGCACAACCTCTAGATGCATCTGGAAAGCACCTGTAAAGCGAGTCCATTGTTAACGTTGCATTCGTTAACAAGATCGTGTGTGTGTGCTGGTTCGGAGTGGGGTATGTGCTGCGTTGAAGCTCACAGCTGCTACATAATTAGATTTAATTACGCAATCCTTTCGTCTTCCTCTCGCTCGGCCTCTTCCTCTGCCGCGTTGTTTCTGATTGCTGCTCTGTCTGAGTTTCTCACGCAGGCTGACATCAGAGAGCCAGCTTTTCATTCGCGCTGAACAGATGCGTTTGGGTTGGGGGATGAAAATCACGCCTGAAATAAACACGTGTAGTTTGGTGTTTTGCAGATTACCGATCTCCTCTGTCGCACGGCAACGGGCATGTGAGGTTACGTGAGAGTAATGTATTTTAGAGTAGATCCAGGAGAGTAGATCTTTGACACATCCTAAGCCAACTGACCTCACCATTATTCTTTTCATCATAATTCAGCATAACATACAGCGCTGTCTGCCCTCTTCTGCATACACGAGCTCATAGACTCTGCATCTGAGATTGATAGGGAAGTGGAAGGATGCTGTCTGGGTATATGGGGATTGAACAATATTATCATCAAATCTGTCATTTGACTTTTACTTAAGTATGTTTTGATTTAAGGGTTGTACCTAACTGACTGAACTTACAGCTTGTAAAAGCTTGTTGTGGTAAATTATTAATACTTATATCTTGCGTACATAATTGTTGTACTGTTGCATTGCATCACATTGCTTATGTCATGCAGGGGGGTTTGGAAATTAACGGGGATTTGGGACAAAATTTGCAATGCACAATTAAGCTAGGTTTATTTATTTTAGAGATTTGCTGCATTAGGTTTAAGCATTACAGTTATAACCAATCACACATTTTTCTTGAGAACGCAGTGTCCAATCAAAGCGTTTGGATTCGTCATCATGAAAACGCCGAAATTGTTCAATGCGTGCGTCGACTGTCTTATTTTATATGGTATTATATTAATATGTTATTCATTTATAAATTAATTACAATTAATAAACATTAGCAAAACTAGATATAAATTCAGATTAAAAATATATATTTTTTCTTACTTGCTAATCATTTATATTCCACAGACCTGGTCATGCATATGTAATGCATGCAGGCAAGTAATTAATACATACCGGGTAGATTATGGGGATTATGGGGACCACACACACAAACACACACACACACACACACACACACACACACACACACACACACACACACACACACAGAAAGAGTAATCCAGTGTAAAACGGAGGCTGAAAAAGAGCTGCGAAAGCACCAGATTAGCACATTTCCCTTCGCTAATTAACACCGGCGAACATGGAGGAGGGATGAGCCGAGCAGGGCAGGTAAATAATCTGCATATTTATCCCTTTTTTTTCTTCTCACACATCCTCTACTTGTTCATTCACACGTACCACACAAAAACACACATCCACAAATATGCATACAGATGCAAACAAACACATAGATTTTACAGAAATTGGTCTTGATGGTATCCTGGTAGGCTGAAATCTGGACTATCCGATGCATACCTTATACGAACAAATAGAAATAAGGCTATAGTGATTGAAAAATGCTAATGCTGCTAATAAAAAGTGGTCAGACAGGCACCAGGGGGGCATTTAAATGGCTCGAGAGTTGTGATTTAACGCTGTTTAAGAGCATATTTCGTAAACAGAAAGTCAAAGTGACAGCATGTTGAAGTGCTTGAACAGCCAGAAGATGATATCCTATATATTACCACACAGTCTAGGAGATAAAATGATATTCCTGACTTTTGCTAATGGAGAAGACTTGTCAATCTTCGGTAGCCGCAGGTTGTGACATTTGAAAACGATTTATTGTAAAGGTGCTGATATATATTCACTACAGTCAAAGAAAACCCCTGAGTGGTGTTCGCGAGAGAGCTAATTTGTAGGAAACACCCTGGTGAGTCACAAAAAGAAACAGGAAACGAGAAAAGAATGCACCGGTTTGTCCTGCAGTTGACGGGTTTTTGATGCACTCGTGGAACAAAGGCTAGCCCAAGTGGTACAATCCACAGAAGACCTACTGCAGCACAAGTTCTTGTTGGATTTAATTTTTAGATTTTTAGATTTAATTACGCAATCCTTTCGTCTTCCTCTCGCTCGGCCTCTTCCTCTGCCGCGTTGTTTCTGATTGCTGCTCTGTCTGAGTTTCTCACGCAGGCTGACATCAGAGAGCCAGCTTTTCATTCGCGCTGAACAGATGCGTTTGGGTTGGGGGATGAAAATCACGCCTGAAATAAACACGTGTAGTTTGGTGTTTTGCAGATTACCGATCTCCTCTGTCGCACGGCAACGGGCATGTGAGGTTACGTGAGAGTAATGTATTTTAGAGTAGATCCAGGAGAGTAGATCTTTGACACATCCTAAGCCAACTGACCTCACCATTATTCTTTTCATCATAATTCAGCATAACATACAGCGCTGTCTGCCCTCTTCTGCATACACGAGCTCATAGACTCTGCATCTGAGATTGATAGGGAAGTGGAAGGATGCTGTCTGGGTATATGGGGATTGAACAATATTATCATCAAATCTGTCATTTGACTTTTACTTAAGTATGTTTTGATTTAAGGGTTGTACCTAACTGACTGAACTTACAGCTTGTAAAAAGCTTGTTGTGGTAAATTATTAATACTTATATCTTGCGTACATAATTGTTGTACTGTTGCATTGCATCACATTGCTTATGTCATGCAGGGGGGTTTGGAAATTAACGGGGATTTGGGACAAAATTTGCAATGCACAATTAAGCTAGGTTTATTTATTTTAGAGATTTGCTGCATTAGGTTTAAGCATTACAGTTATAACCAATCACACATTTTTCTTGAGAACGCAGTGTCCAATCAAAGCGTTTGGATTCGTCACTGCGGAAAACGCCGAAATTGTTCAATGCGTGCGTCGACTGTCTTATTTTATATGGTATTATATTAATATGTTATTCATTTATAAATTAATTACAATTAATAAACATTAGCAAAACTAGATATAAATTCAGATTAAAATATATATTTTTCTTACTTGCTAATCATTTATATTCCACAGACCTGGTCATGCATATGTAATGCATGCAGGCAAGTAATTAATACATACCGGTAGATTATGGGGATTATGGGGACCACACACAAACACACACACACACACACACACACACACACACACACACACACACACACAGAAAGAGTAATCCAGTGTAAAACGGAGGCTGAAAAAGAGCTGCGAAAGCACCAGATTAGCACATTTCCCTTCACTAATTAACACCGGCGAACATGGAGGAGGGATGAGCCGAGCAGGGCAGGTAAATAATCTGCATATTTATCCCTTTTTTTTCTTCTCACACATCCTCTACTTGTTCATTCACACGTACCACACAAAAACACACATCCACAAATATGCATACAGATGCAAACAAACACATAGATTTTACAGAAATTGGTCTTGATGGTATCCTGGTAGGCTGAAATCTGGACTATCCGATGCATACCTTATACGAACAAATAGAAATAAGGCTATAGTGATTAAAAAATGCTAATGCTGCTAATAAAAAGTGGTCAGACAGGCACCAGGGGGGCATTTAAATGGCTCGAGAGTTGTGATTTAACGCTGTTTAAGAGCATATTTCGGTAAACAGAAAGTCAAAGTGACAGCATGTTGAAGTGCTTGAACAGCCAGAAGATGATATCCTATATATTACCACACAGTCTAGGAGATAAAATGATATTCCTGACTTTTGCTAATGGAGAAGACTTGTCAATCTTCGGTAGCCGCAGGTTGTGACATTTGAAAACGATTTATTGTAAAGGTGCTGATATATATTCACTACAGTCAAAGAAAACCCCTGAGTGGTGTTCGCGAGAGAGCTAATTTGTAGGAAACACCCTGGTGAGTCACAAAAAGAAACAGGAAACGAGAAAAGAATGCACCGGTTTGTCCTGCAGTTGACGGGTTTTTGATGCACTCGTGAAACAAAGGCTAGCCCAAGTGGTACAATCCACAGAAGACCTACTGCAGCACAAGTTCTTGTTGGCTCAGAAGGCACAGAGCATCACAGCTTGCTGTGTATGGGTTCTGCATAGCTGCTAAGCAGTCAAATTGTCCATGCTGACCCCTGTACACTACCCAAAGTTCCTACGAAGACCATCAGAACAGGGGCAAGTGGTTTCCATGAAAGCAATGGCCGCCTCCAAAACAGCGTTACACCACCTTATTGTAGCATAATTTCCTAATGGCTTTGGCCTGCACACTTCATCAATTAATTGCTCAGGAATGGGCCCAAAAGTTCAAGGGCATTACTTGGAATCAATTTGATTGAGCATTTGTGAGACATGATTTAGCAAACAAGTCTGATCCATGGACATCCAACCTTAAGCAGAACTTGGTGTTAAATAGCACAGCACACCTTCAGGGTTTATGTGGAGTCCAGGCCTTAATGGATCAAAGCTGTCTTGCATGAACAAGAAGGAACTACACAATATATGGCAATATTCTAAACTTGTATCCTTGCCTTTAGCCCCAAGATTAAAGGTTTTTGGTTCACAATTGGCCTTTCTTAAAGCCCACATGTCTAAGCTCAAGATCTGCACAGAAATGTTGGCTCTCTCCAGTCCTTATCGAGGCAAGCTTAGCAAAGAATTTGTCAAGCCATTCTGGCCTTTAGACCTTTCCTCCTCTTTACACCTAAGGTAAGTTGGATCTGCAAAGTAATTCTCAGATCAGTGGTCTATCGTAGAGGCAGGTCCACTTTTGACAATTCCTCTCCTCAGATTAAGATTCTTCAGGATGGCTTTAAGTCGAGAATTAAATCTCATCAAAAATATTATTTAAAAGCAGGGGTGCAGGTTTTCATTTTAACCAATCAAGGGCCACACCTGGTAGTCCATTGAAAAATAAAATAATCAGAATTAAACAGGTAGAATTTGATGTGGACTTAGTTGGTTGGAATGAAAACCTGCACTGGACACCACTGGTTTAAAGCAGTTCCAGGTTTTCCATATGAGAAATACATTTTGCCCAGGTTGGGCAACAGTCCACGAACATAACTTTCTAGAATATCAGATTTATTTGACTAGGTAGCCAAAACTATCCACCTGGACCTGCTTTCTGGGCAGGTAGGTCTACAATCCATGCAGAATGGGGTTCCAACTTGCTTGACATGCAGGCTCTTAACTTAAATCATTTACCAACTATAAAAAACACAACTTGCTTAGCTGACTAAGGATATATTTTACCTAAAGGTTTTCTTGCAATTGAAGGCAATATTTCCATTTAAAAGCTGTTGCTCATGGTGACCATGTGGTAATGAGAAGCCACTGGGTTCTTCAAAAACAACAGGAACAAATGGGAGATGTTTGAGGATCTTTATGAGGTCCTTTCAGAAAATCCATGTAAATTTTTACTGATGTGAATATGTTTGCCATTCCTAACCACAAGGGGTATCATGATATCTTGTAATTGGGCAATTTAATTTCTGTATTTCATCAGGAACACACTGATGTTGTTAACAGATGCTATGAACAGCACTGGTACAGACAGTTGTAGAGGGGGTGTATACATCTGCTTTCAAAATGTCAAGACATTGGGGATTTTTGGGGTCCGGAATGTAAATGTGTTGTCAGGGAGAGCAGGTCCAAAGATTTTATCCAAAAAAGGAATGTGAAATGTTCCAAACATGATGTTTCCTCTCAAGACCAGTGGACTAGCTACCTTTCTACAACATGCCCTCTTCCATAAATGTTTGGAAAATCATTATTAATTTGTACGCTAGGTGTAGGACTACAAGTTAAATTCCCCAATCGAGTTGTATGACGTTAAAAAGACTGAGCTTTTAGCTTCTAGTAGAACTCAAAAATAAGTCTGGACCTGCTTTTAGTTCCAGGATACACCACTGATCCGTCTCAAAACTACTTAAGTGACGCAAAAACAACTTAGAGATGCACAACACACAGCTATATTTATTTCGCTTTGAAGGAGAACAGAAAAAGCTTCTTTTAGAGAGTGGGTGGAAGTGAGGTTGAAAAACTTTTGCTCACACAAACATCCTAACAACCATTAATTTGAAACAACTTTTAATTAGCTGCACCATCTGCCTGCATCTTTTACCGTCTGCTGTACCTGTTTTTTCCACCTCTTCACAGCGATTATTAGTCTACTAGTCTATGCTGTAACCCCCTGTTGCTTTTCCCATACTATAATAAATTCCCGTCTCTTTTCACGTCACATTGTGCATTTCATTTTGCCCAAAACATCATACCGTTCTTGGGAAGCCCAAAGCCACCTCATTCCTTCATCACATCCCCCACATTCGTAAAACACTTCAGAGAAATTCAGCCCAACATCACACACCATACAATCGGTGTATACTCACCAATGACGCATTAGTAGCTTACACAGCTTCTCCATAGACCTTAATTATAGACTGTAAATCTTCATCTTGGCCATAATTACAGATTTACACCCTCATTCTCGACCTATTATTAGGGACCTTGACAGTTTGTAGATTTGTTTTAGTCAGAACGATTTTGACATTATAAAGCTCACACAAGCTTCTAGCTTGTTATTCACCTAAAACCGTTGTGAAGCAAATAGGAAACACAGCGTACGCCGTGATGTGGTAAAATTTCGAGCCACGGATCAGTCTCTAAAGTCATAGAGGCCATACCAGGCTTTTTCCAAAAAGACCCCCTAAGCATGTCATTATAATAGACCTCATAAACCTGGCTAGCCGTTTTCAAGTCAGCTTTTAAGAGTAAAAAAAAAACGTTTTATTTTTCTGATTCTTTTTAAAGCACAGCAAAAGGCAAATCTGCAGTTCTAATTATTGTCTATACTAATTCTCATTATGGATGAAAGAAACGAACAAAAACTTCCTTTGAAAAGTAATTAGCCAGTCTAGCATGGAGTCTGGTGGAGGCTGAGGAGGCCTGGGGTGCAGTGTATCAATTCATCTCAGCACCACAATTGACTATTACATAAAAATGGCTTACGTATAACGTGAACAAAAGTAGAATAACGCATAGTAACGATAAACGTAGCATGTTAATGATGTATGCAAATTTGTGTTGTGACGTCACAGTTAGGAAAAGTTTCACACCGAACCTACGTGGTCGAAAGTGTGGCTAAAGGATTAGGAAGAAAACAACACGCACCTCACTTTCTCCACACTCGCGAAACGTCATTAGGTACTCATCTGTCACCGGTTTTATATTTTTGCCCCTCTCTCGAACGTTTTTTTCTCTTTTCTTCACTTAAAAACCAAATCGGTATCATCGATATACAAAACCTAGTGGTGAAATTAATGCAGTACTATTGGACAGTACTATTGCAAACAATATCAATGGAATTAGAATCAGCATACCCATGCTCTCCTTTCCTCCCTCCCTCCCTCCATCCCTCCATCTATCTATCTATCTATCTCACCTCCTGGGCTCCTGAGAGAGTTAAGAGAGCCGGCTTCCTCCAGAGACAGCCTGTTAAAGAGACTCCCAGCCATGCTTCCTCCGTCGCTCTCTCGTTCTCTGCCTTGTTCTCGCTCACTCCCTCTCTCTCTCTCTTGCTCTCTCTCCTCCTCCTGCTCTGTTCCCTCGCTTTTTTCCACCTCTCTGACATCAGCAACGCTTGCCGGCAGCCCTTCCCTTCCCTTCCTTTCCTGTAGTCCCTCCTCTCTCAGTCTTCCTCTCCTCATTAGTTCCTGTCACCTGCTTCTCAGCTCGATCTCTCTTGACAATAGCTGGGAGTGTTTTTGAACAAAGGCGAGCCTCCCCGTATCTTAATATCGGCTCTTTCGCTTGTCTTGTGTCTTTCTTTAATTTTCCTACTGGGAATTTCCAGAGCTTTTCGGGATTCAAATGACTTCCAAATTCAGCATTTTGACCTTGTGACTAGATATCACAGATATATGGGAAAATGTTTGTGGACACCTGTATTTGCTTTTTGAGCATCCCTTAGACATTTAGTCTGAAAATGCTGTTAAAATATCCTCAATTCTTCTGGGAAAGTGTTAGTAAAGTCAGGTATTGATGTAGGTGAAAAGGTGATGAGGCAGTCAGCGTTCACATTCATCCCAAAGGTGTTCAAAAGCGTTGGAGCTTTATAGAAAGAGATCTTTCACTCCAACCCATAAATGACTACACCTACAACAATAATCTGGTATAAGAACTGGATTCGGAGAGCCGATTAGCTTTGGGACTCATTCTCCTGAGGAGGCAGTGCATCCAAACGAGACCCAAAGATAGAGAGCAGAGTTAAACGACTCCTGAGAGATATCAGAGGAAAAGGGAGGAGTGAAATATCCCTCTCTGCTTATCCTGAAGCCATCCTGAGGAAACTGCGATCTCAATCTGAGGAAAGGAATCTTCATCAAATCATCGTCCAGCTTTTTAGCTTAGTTGTAAACAGATGGAAAAGAATAAAAGGGCCAGACTGTAGTGCCAAGAGGAAATTGCGAATAGTGCCTCGATTAGGACTGGCTGGAGACAGTTGATATTTTTGTATAGATCTGAGTCTGAATTCTAAACACGTGTAGGCTTCAAATGCAATGAAAAAAAAATGTTTGACAGGTTTGTTCTTCAAAAAAATATTCACTCTCCACAATACAAAGCCAAGACACAACAAGCAGAAATAAACTTGCGTAATTCCTCTTTATGTGACCAAAACAGCACCGACTAGTCAAAACTTGGACGACACCGAGACATAAGAACCTTTGGGACCTCCATCGATTAGATTTGTTTATCCAGCATGTCAAACAGTCTAGTGATCTATCCTGCTGAACCCTGCTTTTAGAAAATACCACTGCCATGAAACCATGTATCCTGATTTGCAACGACGTTTAGGTAGGATGTATGTGTCAAAAAAACATCTACATGAAAGCCAGCACACAGGGCTTTCCAGCAGAAAATCACACAGAGCATTATACTGCCTCTGCTGGCTTGCTGGCTTCCCATATTGCATCCGGTGGTCTCAGTCCAGTTCTGATGCTCATGTAGACATTATGGGTGGTGCACAGGGGTCAGCATGGGCTCTCTGATCGCTCTGTAGCTATGCAGCCCCCATTCACAGCAAGCTATGATACTGTGTTTGTTCTGCCACCTTTCTGTCAAAAGTTTTCAGAAATTTTTCTGTTGAATGAGACCAGACAGACAAGCCTTCACTCCCCAAGAGCATTATTAAGCCCATGTCCATGACCTATCTGTTGTTTACAAAGAACATGGCCATCCTCCTTTCCACTTTCCACTTAGTCCAAGGTCTGTCCATTTTCTCCTTTACAACATCCAAAGGATTCGACCATTTCTGTCCACACAGGCTGCCCAGGTGCTTGTTCGGTCTCTTGTGATTTCAAGACTCGACTACTGCAACTCTCTGCTGGCAGGTCTTCCCCTGAACGCTATCCGTCCACTGCAAATGATCCAAAACGCAGCTGCACGGCTTGTGTTTAATCAGCCCAAGTTCTCCCACACCACCCTTCACTGGCTACCAGTAGCTGCACGTATCAGATTCAATACACTGATGCTTGCCTACAAGGCCAAAAATGGACCAGCACCATCTTACCTCAGTGACCTCATCACATCTTGCACTGCACCATGCTGTCTGAGATCCTCCAGCACTGCTCGACTGGTACCACTTTCTCTCAGAATGAGAGGTAAGTACACTTCAAAGCTCTTCTCTGTTCTGGCACCAAGGTGGTGGAATGAACTTCCCCTAGATGTCCATACAGCAGAGTCCCTGACTATCTTCAAGTGACGACTGAAGACCTACCTCGTCCTGAAACACTTAAATTAGCACTTCCAAGTTTGTAGAATTCTAGGCTTATATTTATATTAAGTTTGTAATCTGGCGTACCAGTGTAGATTTATTCATTACTAGAGATTTAATGCACTTTTGTACGTCGCTCTGGATAAGGGCGTCTGCTAAATGCCGCAAATTTAAATGTAAATTTGCATCCTGAGTATCCTTAGGCCCCCATGTCTCAGAAAGCACACAGCACTCCAGTGTGCTAAATTTGTCTACCTTATTCCTGTATACTCTACAGGAAAGGCCTAAGATGACTATATTTTTTGAGGAGGCTGAGGTCCTTTAACATCTTAGATGTTTAATGAGACCTTTATGGCCAGTGCGTTCCTGTATGCTGTAGAGAAAAGAAAGGAAGTAAAGCACTTTGTACTTGTCAAATGTACTGGCTGGAACCCCTGACCTTCAGAGCAGTAACCCAGTGCCTTAACCACTGAGCTACCTCAGTGGCACACTGGGGAAGCAGGCTGAGAGAGGCAGAGGCAAACAGATTCAACAGACCTGCCCACAAGAACAGCAAAGTAGTTGGGGAGGAGCTGGACTTTCTGACGATAGTGTCTGAAAGAAAAATTCTGTCCAAAGTACATTCCATCTTGGATAACTCCTCCCACCCACTACATAAAACACTGGTCAGTCTGCCTGACCACTTTTGATAGATCCTGACCACATCAGACCGGGGACATCCCACAAGAGCTGCGGTACTGGAGATGCTTTGACCAGTAGTCTAGGCATCACAATTTGTCAAACTCGTTCAAATCCTTACGCTTGCCCATTTTTCCTGCTTCTAACACATCAACTTTGAGGACTACCATTGCATGTAATGTAGTTCTTCTTGTATTTACCCCTCCTTTTTTAAGAGGCGGAGTGGGGCCCACCATAAATTTGTATCCCCTCAGCAAATGTGCCATTGCTTCTAGCTATTACAGCTCTAGATCTAATGCTACACTGCATTTTTATCTTGCCTTTGCCTTGTTTGCGTCACTCTGTCTGTTCGGTTAATGCCGCATTGCAATGTGTTTGACGGTAAGCTCTGAGGCAGGGCATGTCCAAGGATTTATAAGAGAGAGATTTATTATAGAGAGAGGCTCACCTGAGTCAGAGCTAGATGATGCAACAGGCATGGTTGGTATCTTGAAACTTCTGGGCTTTCTAAGATTAATAGGGACGTAGAGAGAGGAAAGAGAGACAAAGAGGAGAGAAACAAAGAAACACAGAAACAAAGTATTTAATAATAATAATAATAATATGAAAATGTTTTTGTTGACTACTTTCCATATTGTACAGTTTGGATCCTTTAGGGTTTCAAATCAGTGGTTAGTTGAATGGCTGAGTGGGAAAACCCACAAGGCAGGGGAAACGGTAACACAAGAGAGACAATAAAGTATAACACCCTCTCACATGCACATTATCAACTTGTGCTGTTACTATCATGAACAGCAGCTACGCTAATTTCTCTCCACTGCTTCTCTTTCTCTCCCCATCCCGAGGCATCCTGAGGTTGCTCCAGCCCAGTCACGTCCCACCTTACAAAGATTGTGGACCTTTAAAGAAGTGCCGAAGAAATGCCGACCCCGCAAACATCCCGAACCATTTAGAGACGTACCAGTGCCTATTGGATCCCACTTTATGTGGAGTTTTGACATTGGACCTTCTTGAGTGTTTAAAGGCTCTGGCATGGAGAAGCTGGTGTTGAATCTGTGGTGATCACAAATGTTGAGCTATTTTATGAGTTGCTCAGTAGCTCCTAGTTTTATAACCACAAATGATTGTAAAAGACTGTAGAAAGAACATCACTCATAATCTTACACTCCAGTGCTCATGTTAGTTCTCACTCTCCAGTGTACTGTATTGTTTAAAGACTATAATCACAGTCTTGATGTCACCCAAATGAGGATGGTTCCCCTTTTGAGTCTCGTTCCTCTCAAGGTTTCTTCCTCATAACATCAAAGGGAGTTTTTCCTTGCCACAGTCGCCACGGCTGCTCATCAGGGATAAATGCACACCATTCACCTTAACTGGTAATTTCTGTAAAGCTGCTTTGAGACAATGTCTGTTGTGAAAAGCGCAATAAAAATAAACTTGACTTGACTTGACTTGACCCTCTGTGGTAAAAACACAGCTTTACCAAGAAGAATTCTTGGGTTACATGATTGTCTCATGTCAAGTTAAATGTAAATGAGGTAACATGCACTGAGGAGAGAGCAGAACTGTAACGCTAGGATTCGCACTTTTACAGTTTTTCTCAGTTTCTTTGGAGGGTTTCTCAATGCAGAAATAAAATTCATAAAACGACTTGTTCAATGGTCACATGGTAAAACCAATTTCTCATTGCTTAGAACAAATTGAGAATGCTTTGCTACGATCTTTTACTATGTTGCGTCTGCTGTTTCCTACATTATCTGTTGTTTATGTCATGTTGATCAAAGTGTATTATACTGGTTCTCAACTGAATAGTTTTCAAAACACTTATAAAAAAAAAAAGTTTAATAGAAATTCAAGCTTCCCACATTCTGACAACTGGTTTAATCATTTTGCATTTAATGAGCTAATGTTTTGGGGGGGGGGACTATTCAGGTGAGTACCAGGATGAAATATTTTGAACAACATGAACATAAACAATTGATAATGTAGGAAACAGCAGACAAGTGTACACAATCAATTAAACAAACGTACACAAACAAATTTGTTCAAATCGCTGATGTGCACAAGTGACAACGTGATGTGGAGGTTGAACACGTAGTTTTGAGAATTTCATTTCTGATCTGAGAAAAGATCCAAAGCAACTGAGAAAAAACTGTAAGTAGCCTAAAATCCGCTGTTGGAACTTTTAGCTACTGTATATTGTGTATTTCGATCAAGCAATTTTAGCATAATGACAGCTGTGCGGTAATTCTGAGGTAACTAATTCTGATAATGTGGTACAGCAAATTTTTGTTTCACTGTTCCATTCCAGTGGTGGTACCTCATCTAATTTTGTGTGAATGAATCCCCAAAAATCTCCACAAACACAATCTAGTGGAATATCTTTCCAGAATCGTGGAGGTTATAATAACAGGAAATGGAGACTAAATGTGGAATGGGATGTTGTAAAAAAGTAGATACCAATCTTATGGTCAGGTGTTCACAAACTTTTGTCCATCTCCTTCAGACATAATGCTATCCATTGGTCACCTTTGAAATAAATTGAAATGTATAAATGAATAACGCTTAAGTAATTTGAGATTTTTCGCTTACTTTGTGCACAGTAACACCTGACTGGCTCTTTATCGCTGCAGATAATACATAACGCAGGAAGTGTCTTTTTCCGGAAATTGATTTACGGAAAAAACGTCCGGACTGAATGATATCATCCGTAAAAAGACTGAGGCAGTAATCCTATGCGAGCGGAACGAAGTATGGGAGATAAACGGCATTTATGAAACTGTGTACGAGTGAAGTCTCGCTTTAATTTACCGGGCCGGAGATGCGAGTGACCACAAAGGGACACGCGAGTGAAGACAATGCTAAAGCGTTACAGCTGTGCATCGGAGCAGCTTTCAATCAATATCGTGCCTGAGGCTTTCTGAGCGAACGAATCGACCTGCCTGGCCCAAAAATGCAGGGTTTCAGGATGAGAGAGGCTAAACTTCAAACTGGAGCACTGCAGAAATGCCAGGAGTTTTTTGCAGTAACAAATTATAAATGTTGCGGAAATTATTGTAACATTAGCACTGTACTCGGGTGATTGCCGCGATTACGGGGCCCAAGCACCTTTCTGAATTCTATGATTTCTCCTTATAATATTATTATTATTATGCTTTCTAATGAAGTCTTTGGCAAAGACCATCCCACTGTCGAGAGACCTAGAGGCCAAATTCGGACATGTCTCTTGATATGTCAGTCTCTCCTGGTTTCTCTCTCGCTCTTCCTCTTTCTGTCTCTATCTCAGTATCTAGTATCTAGTATCTAGTTCTTTTAGTTCCTCTCTGTTTTAGTCTTTTTCTCAGACTCACTGTCTCTTCCAGTCTGTCTGTCTCTGGTTCAATATTAGCTTCTCCTGTTAGCCTCTCTCTTTTACTGTCTATCTGTCACACCGTTTCAATTTGAATATCTTTCTCTTTCTCAGACTCACTGTCTCTCCTGGTCTCTCTCTCTCTCTCTCTCTCCCTCTCTCTCTTTCTCTCTGTTTCTCCAGATTTAAGACTCAACAACAGATAAATATCAATTCACATAACAGAAATAACAGTCACTCAGAAATAACAATAAACTATAAAAAATAATATACTGTAATATAACTATACTCTCTCTCTTTCTTTCCTATTTTATCTTCTCTCGTTTTTTTCTCTCCCTTCTACTCTCTCTTTTTATTTCAGCATCTCTCATTCCTTCACTCTATCTCTTTTTTCTATGCCTCTTTTACTTTCTCACTCTTTGTTAGTGCTTAATATTTATGTTTTTCTTAGTAATATAATAGGGCAATTGCTTTGTACAAATTTGCCACCAAACAGGAAGTGAAGTCATACCTCAGCATCCATTCAGATGATTAAACGACCTCGGGTTAGGTTTAGTATAAATGATCTTACAATAATCCACAAATTAGACTCTAATATTACTATTTTTAAAAATTAGCTCATGATTTTTTATTGATTCCCTGGAGGCTTTCAAACATGCCTCCAGGGAATCAATATGGTCTAAGCCCTCTGAGGAGTCTTTAAGAGTGTTTAGTATAGGATTGGAATACTGTAATGTGTTAATAACATATTACCCAACATAATTTAGCCAAAGGCAGCAATTTACAGTACCGTACTGTATAAACTTTACTGCCCCTAGGGATTCTTTGGTGGTACTGCAGGGGGTCGGCTAATTATTATTATTATAGCACAAATAATTTTTGGTTAAATAGGTAAAAACTTCAAAGTTACAAATATTTAACAAAAATAACATAATTATTACATTAAAGTTCTATTAAATTTAAAGCTGATATTTATGTAAATGTATAATAGTCCACCTGATAGTAAAAGTAACTTAAAATATAAATTAATATAACTAAAATGATTGGTTTCTATTAATATCACTGGCTATCTTTGACACATTTTGTATCAGGGGTCCCGCTAAATTCAGTATATTCGTCTTGAGGAAACGAGCAATGATGGACCACAATGTCTTTCTTCTGGGTTTCCTCTAATGATAAGGTGCTTCGATCTTGCGTTTTCAGCATGTGACTGTAGCTGCTGGTGATTTCATGCGTTTGTTGTGAAAAGTACAGACGTTTGGACATAGACTGCTCCTTAAACACTCGTCTCTCACACACACACTGTATGGCAAATATACACTTAGCAAAATATATATAATTACACTAAGAGGGAGTATACACACACACACACACAGACACACACACACACACACACACACACACACACACACACACACACAAACAAAAGACATTAATTACAGCTTCACACACACCAGCTTCCTGACTGAAGTGTGAACACACACATATACAGAACCAGACATGCAGATCTGAGTGGAGCTCTGAAACACTGACTATACATCTGACTGCTGGCCTGTGAGACTTGTGGTGTGTGTGTGTGTGTGTGTGTGTGTGTGTGTGTGTGTGTGTGAGAAAAGAGAAGGGTAGATAGATTTAGAGAGAGACCGATGGACAGATTCATTCAGCCACTGAGAAACAGACTTTGCTAAAAACCGCTGATCAGCATATTTCTCCACCCGCATAAAACAATAACAAGCATAACCCTAGATTTGTATTCAGCACAGTAGCAAAATCACCAGGAAATAAAAGAACTGCCTTCCGAAGCGCACCATCAATAGGTAGTAATGATTTCATTCACTTTTTTAATAATAAAGAGGAAAATATCAGGCAAAAAATCCAGACGATTAATATAAATCCAAACTGTATACTGTAGATGGTGCTGTAATTAGAACAATCAATTACAAAGTTTTACTCCTTTTCTAGACAGAATGACTTCATTTCATTTATTTCCTCATCAAAATCATCAACCTGCATTCTCAATCCCTCTCCTACAACTTTCCTAATTAAGAAACCTGACCTCACTCTCACACGTTCACTCGGGTTTGTTGACGGTGGTTTGGTGGGTCGTCTCTTATTCCAGCGCTCCCTCATGTCGGTGTTACCTTCTGGTTCTCCCTTTTAGTTATGCTGCCAGAGTCCCAAATGCACAGTGACATTAACTTTCATACAACATTAAGGACACATAATAATCCATATCCTGGGGATTCATAAAATTATGGAGTAAGAGCAGGAGCTTTAAGGATTTGGATTTGGACTTTAGTTAATGTCAACAGTCTGTTACACTGACTCAGGACTACAGTTTGCTTCTAATCTCCATCACTGCACCCTGCAACATCGTTTATCTGTAATAAATGGACATTTGGTGCCCCCAGATGAGGATGAGGTTCCCTCTTGAGTCTGGTTCCTCTCAAGGTTTCTTCCTTATGCCATAGTATAAGTATAATCATTTTAAATATATTTTGTCTTATGTAAACATTTTTGGATAGCTTTATTTAGCTGACATAAAATATATATATATATATATATATATATATATATATATATATATATATATATATATATATATATTAAAACTGTATTAAGTTCCAGAACGTTTGAGATGTTCCGGTTTCCCCAGCGTATTGGCGTAAAGTCGCATAATGTCACATATAAAATTGAATTGAATTGAATATTCCTGAAGTGCCCTAAACACTCAACATCCACAATCATCCTCACGCCGTCCTAAGAATAGCCTCCTGCTCTCCCACAGGTCCACTTCCTCATTACATCACAGGGAAAACGACTGTATCCAAGACAACCGTAACAGCCCCCTCCCTCCTCTTTCTGCCTCCACCCCATCCACTTTCTTCTCCCTCATTTTGCCATGGCAACTAAAGAAAGGGCATCAAATAATTATAAGTCAGCATTATTATTTAACAGCAGAGGGGTTACACTGATCCTGCGTGCATTAAAGTCCTGCTTTGTTCAGTTAATCCGACGTGAACAGAGATTGTTCCGTAATTAATCATCCGTCTGATATTGTGCTCGTCATACTCAATTTCGACACCTGACACGGATACGTTGGAAAATGCGAATAGATTCAGGTACCTTAATGCTAATTATGACCCTGATTTGGTCCTGCAGGCTGCAGCTGGATTAATTATTTGCTCGTACTCATAAATATTAATGAGAAGAAAGTGTCACTAAGGAACGTCAGCGTCAAGCTTTGCTGCTCTGCTGTGGAAAGATACTCGCCACACACACACACACACACACACACACACACACACACACACACACACAGCTTCGAGTTAATTCAACCCTTGTGCATCAATTAGCCTCTGCTTCTGTGGGTCAGACGAGGAGAGAATGTAGAAGTTCGCTGATTTGAATCTGTTCTGCACACAGATTCATGTCGGAAATAAGAAGACAAAATTTCCCGAGTCAGGTTTATCCACAACTAAAAAAAGCATACCCATAAGGCACACTGCATTCAAAAGAGCGCTTACAGAGCACTCCAACTCTGGCACTAATTACTCATTTTCTCTCAGATCATGGTGGTTTCCAGGGAAACGACCCCAGAGGTAAAGGGTGGGGGTAATGATTATGAACAGAAGGGGCAAGGAGAGACGTGGAAAGACTGGCACACACTTTTATGTTGTTCAGATATCTCACTGAGGTAATATAAATAAATTTGATATTATGTGACTAATAAAAAAAATTTACTTGACGTGACGTGACATACAATAAAAACTTTATCTGAGTGACTAATTTAAAAAACCTTATTATGACTAACAATTTTGCCTGACATCATTAATAAGAAACTTTACTTGATGTCAACAATAAAAAATTTACTTGACGTGACTACCAATAAAAACTTTACTTGGCATCACTGATAAAAAACGTTGTGAATAAGAATGTAAATGTACCTGAATTGACTAATTAAAAAAAACTTTACGACAGGTGACTATTAAAACAACTTTTTTTGACATGACTAATAAAAATTTAGTCGACCTGACTAACAATAACAAATTTTCTTGATGTGATTAATAAAAACTTTACTTGAAGTGACTAACAATAAAAACTTTAATTGAAGTGACTAACAATAAAACCTTTACTTGAAGTGACTAAAAATAAACACTTTACTTTAAGTGACTAAGAATAAAAACTTTACCTGAAGTGACTAACAATAAAAACTTTACCTGAAGTGACTAACAATAAAAACTTTACTTGAAGTGACTAACAATAAAACCGTTACTTTAAGTGACTAAAAATAAACACTTTACTTTAAGTGACTAACAATAAACACTTTACCTGAAATGACTAACAATAAAAACTTTACTTGAAGTGACTAACAATAAAAACTTTACCTGAAATGACTAACAATAAAAACTTTACTTAAAGTGACTAACAATAAAAACTTTGCTTGACATGACTAACGATAGAAACTTTACTGGAGGTGACAAACAATAAAAACTTCACATCCCTGATAAAATAAATTGACGTGACTACTGTGAACTTTACTTGACGTGACTAAGAATAAAAAATGTACCCTATGTGACTAATAAAAGCTTTACTTGACATAACTAATAAAAAAAAACTTCAATTGATGTGACTAATAAAACAACTTTACTTGACGTCATTAATAATAAACAACTTTTTTTAATAATACAACTTTTCATGACATGACTAGTAAAAAACTTGTACTTGTTACTACAAATAACAATGAATTTTTTAGAAAATTCCAAAAAAATCAAAGGTGAATTATAAAAATGCTTTTACCAGCTTAAATTATGCTAAAACACTTAAATGACATGACAGAAGTTTATTTAATATTATTTTACTTATCTACAAGACTCCACAGGAACACAAAGCTAGGCAAAAATGTGTGGTATTCTTTCCATTTCAAATTCATTAGAGGTTCTTAAATTCTGCTCTTATTTTTTTTATTTGCTTTGCTCTAATAAAATTTGTAAAATGTATAAATGCTTTCTGTGATTAAATGTGAAAAATAGGAAAAGGAAAAATACTTATTATATATAAAATATATTTAAAAAAAAAAAAAAGAAAAAAAAGAGTGCTCAAGTCCATTTGGTGTAAATTAGCTTATCTGAACTGTGGTGTTTCAAACGATGAAAACCTCATCCTGTACATCCAACCACACACACTCAGTTCTGTCTTTACTTTTCTTATAATTGACAAGAATGCATTTCCTGGCAAAAAAAATGGTTATTTGTACAAAATTCAACACCATACAACGCAATTCTCCTTTGCGATACGAGCGTTTTGATATGTCACACGCATGTTCCTCATTATTTTTCGATCAAGGCCAAGGTCAACGACGTCACATGATGTCACGTGGAGTCACTTGGCCTCCCTTGACGTCACCATACTACCCAGCATATCAACCCTCCCTACCATGTTGAGTGTTAAGATATGTCGCATGCTCTGCGATTTTACGCCTTTGGTTGGTTAACGAGCACGTGATGTCACGCCGAGTCACGTGAGGTTGACACGGGTCCGGGAAAAACAACTCTTTACACTTTATTCGGAGGTCCGTTTTGTGTCTCGAGGGTTTCTCTAAAGGAGATTTTTTATTTCTTGTCACCTCTGGACCAGGTTACATCAACATCATCAACATCTGGATTTAGCCTGATTTGTGGCTAAAACATGGATATATTGAATGCAACAACAACAAATAAATCACCACACACATCTGGTGTGTTATTAGGGAGTGAATATGAGCAGTGCATAGTATTTATATAGAAAACTGGTATAAATATGGAAAGATCAGGGTATCAGGGTATTTTCTGGGAATATGGCGCTCATGAAACAGGCTCTGTAATCGCCTAGACAACAGGCCACGCCCCCTGACAACCACAGCTCGTCTCTAAGCGCATCCCTGGATGTCCCTATGTTTTGCCCCAATGGAGGTTATTTATTCCGGAAACGATATTAATTGTGTTCGATAATACATTCATTGTAAATCATTATAAATCCTCTCTAAAAGAAACCTACCCTTATTGCTGCTCCTCTCCAGTATGAGATTTAAATGCTGGATAATCTGGCAGGTCGGAGATTTTTTTCCCCTCAGTTCCTTCTAGAAATCCTTCCTGATCCGTGGAATAAATCTTCAAAATACACAATTCGATGTTTAGAACCAGATCGCAGCTGATATTATAGGATGAATGAGACTCCCAATCGGCTGCCTCTGAATCCGGAGTGATCCATTCGGTCAGCGCGCTGCTGGGCTCTTAAAGCAGAAACGCACACAAAAGTGG
The DNA here is from genome assembly GCF_014805685.1 of Silurus meridionalis. NCBI lineage: Eukaryota > Metazoa > Chordata > Actinopteri > Siluriformes > Siluridae > Silurus > Silurus meridionalis. The sequence goes on along the minus strand of NC_060890.1, from coordinate 1,787,297 downwards.
GGCCCACCACCGCAACCCCTGCCGCGCTTAAATGCGTTGCTGTTTTAAGCGCCAGGAAACGCGCGCAGGTTCAGGAGCAGTCAGTTTAACGAGTTTGCGTTTTTTGACCCCAGAAATAATCTGAAAATCCTCCTTTTATTATATTTTAATTATCAAAATTAAGTTCCCACACATTTTAAATTGCAATTGTTTCATTTGCATTTCATTATATTATTGCGTCCTGAATGTTTAATCGTGTTTCAACATCCGGGGACATGTGGACATGTGGACATCTCAATGAACTATAACGACATCTCCATGACATCACCATGAGTTATGATGTCATCTGAATGAATAATGATGGCATCTTAGAGACATCACCATGAGTTATGACGTCTCTAAGAGTTTTGATTACATCTCCATGGCATTAGCATGAATTTTGATGACATCTCAGGGAATTATCCTAAAATGATGACATCTCCAAGAGTTTTGATGACATCTCCTTAATGTATGATGACATCTCTGTGATGTATCCAAAGGTTAAGACATCTCCGTGAGTTTTGATGACATCTCCAATGCGTCTACATGAATTTTGATGACATCTCAGTGAAATTTCCAAAAATGATGACATCTCCATGAGTTTTGATGACATCTCCTTAATATATGATGACATCTCCATGACGTCTCCATGAGTTTTGATGACATCTCCGTGACGTCTTTGTGAGTTATGACATCTTCATGAGTTTTGATGACATCTCAGTGAAATCATCAAAAATGATGATATCTTAACAAGTTTTAGTGACAATTCCTTAAGGTATGATGACATTTCCATGAGGTCTCAATGAGTTATGGCATCTCCATGAGTTTTGATGACATTAAAACAACAAGGACGTGAGGTTTGAGGCTACTGTAGACATGAAGGGAATTTTAGCTATCGACGATGAATCGACACCTGGGAAATGACTTGATGCTACATTTACCACCAATAATCAATCATAATAAATTTGGCGTTTGAATGTAGCTTTTTGAACACATCAAACACTATTATTATTCATGAAGCCATTCAACACGGGTGTCACGTACAGTATTTATAACCCAGGTGGCATACTGGTGTTGGCTCGGTCTCAACCCTTCATCAGCCATCCGGTGGGGGTTCCAATGTTGGCCGACAAATTGTTAGCCACGTTTAAGCCCACCATGCCAACTCTGGCCCAACAATACACAATCCACTGGATCAAAATGAGACCAATAGATTTTCAGCAGCAACTTCACCTTGCCAACCATTGTTTTAAAACGTGTTCCTTTGCCAACAGTCACCAAAAATAGTCGTCAAAGTGTTGCTCAGGTAACAGTCTTTCAGCTGTTCACCTGTGTTCCCCATGTTCATGGACCTGGTCCAAAGGTAAGAAAGTTACCAGAAAAAAAAGAAAACTGTAAAGATGTGCATTCTGGGTACTGTGTCGACCTCACATGGCATCACGTGCTTGTTAACCCGGCCAAAGACGTGAAATCCTAAACTCACGACTCCAGCAACGTGGACATGTGACATATCAAAGCGCTCAACATGGTACGGAGGGTTGATTGCTAAGTAATATGGTGACGTCAGCTGACATCACGTGGCATCTTTGACCTAAGCCTTGATCAAAACTAGGAACGAGGAACGTGCGTGTGTGACGTATCAAAGCGCTCGTCTGACAGAGGAGAATTGCTCAACAGTGAAAATGAAGCTTGTCATGGACCTTGGTATTGATGAAATTAATGGAGAGCATGCATTTGTGATGCATCAAAGCTTTTATTTTAATTCACAGCACATCAGCAGCTCATTCAATACTGACGCTTATGTGGTCAAATGAAGGTGAAACTCTAGATGCCTACAACTGCTTGGTTTCGTTCAGCCGAACCTCTTAACTAAATGTATTGGTTCTTTATTCACCGATCAGGTTTAACATTATGACATTAGAACATTCTGAGTGGTGAGGTGAAGAACACTGATGATCTTCATCATGGCACCTGTTAGTGGTTGGATTTATTTATTAGACAGCAGGTGAACATTTGTCCCCAAAGTTGATGTTAGAAGAAGCAAAAATGGGATTTGATCATGTTTGACCAATTGTGACTTCTAGATGACTGAGTCAGAGCATCTCCAAAACTGCAGCTCTTGTGGGATGTTCCTGGTCTGCAGTGGTCAGAATCTATCAAAAGTGCTCAGAGGAAGGAACAGGGTGGGCGGCCGAGGCTCATTGAGGCACGTGTGGAGCGAAGGCTGGTCCGTGTGGTTCTGATCCAACAGATGAGCTCCTGTAGCTCAAACTGCTGAAGAAGGGGGACCAACACAATATTAAGCAGGTGGTCATAAATTTGTTACAACCAAACCACCCTGCAATGTTCTGGGTATGTTGGTTATTGGTTCCTCAAAAATATTCAAATGTAAAATCATTTAGGACAATATTAGAGGAATTTGTTAATGGAGTCTCATCAGACAAAACAATAATAATTCATAATCAATACATCAATACATACACAATACATCCAGTTCAAGGCATTAACACTAGCCTCTGGAATGCTAATTTGAGATTTGTGTCATTACTTGGCAACTTTAGTCATATTTTGTCTTTTTTTGAGTAGTTTTTCACTTTAATTGAAAGAAATGTGGACTTTTTACACAGTTTTGTCTTAAGGATTTTTATGCTAACTGTGAGTCTGACTGGAAAGTTCATGCTAACATCCATGTTTTTTTGGTGTTTAGCAACAAAGGAGAGCAAAATGGCACCCAACACCTACAACTACTTGCTTTCACATATATTATATAGACAATGTATAAATACAGTGGTGGTTAAATCCCCAGTAGCACATTTCTAAAAATGATTATCACACAAAACTGTGGACTAAAGTAATAAAAACCGCTAAATACTGCCATCTTGTTGCAAAAGAGTGTAAATGCACTCAATCATTTGTTATTCAATTAAGCAACAGTGAATCTTCTAGATACGATTCATTGGATTTGTCACGTGACATCCTATAGATGGTTTGTGTGTGTGTGTGTGTGTGTGTGTGTGTGTGTGTGTGTGTGTGTGTGTGTGCTCGCTCAAGGAAGAGGTCCTTTTTAACGTTTAGTCATTGTTTATTATTCGCAATCGGGTGAGTAACAAATTATTTACAATTGTCGCTTCACAGAAAACTTTTAAACAGACAGAAAGAGACGCAGAGAAAAGAAGAAAGTGACAGAGAAAGAGAGAGAGAGAGAGAGAGAGAGATACATGTGCCAATATTTTTGATGCTGCTTTGGCTGTTTGGTTTTTCCTCCAGAGAGACGGGGAGAGAGAGAGAGTGAGGGAACGGGCTGAAGGATGGATGAAGTGATGATAAACGAGGAGGGCAGGAACGCAGGAACGCAATGAGACACAACGACTACCAGCCCAAACCGTCATCCATTCTGTCCATTCTGGAAGAGAACAGTGTAAGAGAGTCAGAGTGGATGTGTGTGTGTGTGTGTGTGTGTGTGTGTGTGTGTGTGTGTGTAAAGTAGAAAGAGAGGAAGAGAAAGTGACTGATAATCAGAGAAGTTTTCTGTCTTACCGCGGCCTCGCATCCTGTTCATCATCACCGAAGAGCAACTCAGCCATCTCTACCTCCGGAGAAGATCTCTTCCCATACCTGAGAGAGAGAGAGAGAGAGAGAGAGAGAGAGAGAGAAGATAAAGAAAGGAAAAACAAAATAAAAGCAGAGCAATAAGAGCAAGATATTAAGGCAGAAAGAAAGAAAAAAGAAAGAAGGGGAATGAATAAAAAGATCAAAGTTATCAAAGAATGAGAAAATAATGATAATTAAGTGCTTTACATGTTACAGAGCATAAAACCCCCCCATTGGTAAATAACTGTGTGTGTGTGTGTGTGTGTGTGTGTGTGTGTGTGTGTGTGTGTGTGTGTGATAAATGTGACAAGTTAAAGCCACTTAATCACTGCTGTTTAGAGCGGTGTGAAGAGTAACCAGGCTGACACACACACACACACACACACACACTCCATGCCCTCACCGTGCACAAACACACACACACACACACACACACACACACTCCATGCCCTCACCGTGCACAAACACACACACACACACACACACACACACACACACACTCCATGCCCTCACTGTGCACACACACACACACACACACACACACACACTCCATGCCTCACTGCACAAACACACACACACACACACACACACACACACACACACACACACTCCATGCCTCACGTGCACAAACACACACACACACACACACACACACACACACTCCATGCCTCACCATGCACAAACACACACACACACACACACACTCCATGCCCTCACCGTGCGCACACACACACACACACACACACACACACACACACTCCATACCTCACTGTGCACACACACACACACACACACAATGCCCTCACTGTGCCCAAAAACACATACACACAAAAACACACACACTCCATGCCTTTACTGTGCACAAACACCACACACACCGCAAACTACACATTCACACTTGTTGACAACACTGCACAGTCTTCACTCACACACACACACACACACACACACACACACACACACACACACTCTTTCTTCACACGATTTGAAACACTGCAGTGCTGTGAAATTCTCGAATCTGGTGCTGATTGGGTTTCTGTGATCAGGTTTCTCTGAAGCTTCACCTCTGCCTGGTGATCAGGTTGATGTAGTGGCGCAGTGCTGTATGGTACTTGGCCAGTTCCTCGGGTCCTGCGTCTCCCGCCGGTGGTTCGGGTTTGGGCGGGTACGCCTCGGCCACACACACCAGGACGCACAGCACCATGGCAACGGGCGCCAACCAGGACCTCATCGTATCAGCTGAGTCTGAGGGGAACACATGGAGATCATAACAAGGTCAAACACTGACAGAGTGTGTGTGTCTTACATTAGTGCATTATCAGCATAAAGGAGGCAGAAAAAAGAGAGAGATATAGAAGAGAGACGAAAGAAGGAAGAAAGAACGAAAGAAAGAAAGAAGAAAGAAAGAAAGAAAGAAAGAAAGAAAGAAAGAAAGAAAAGGAGTACATGGGAAGAGATGGAGAGAAAGAAATAGGAAAAATACAGAAAGGGAGAAGAAGGAAAGAGGAAGAGAAAAATAACGAAAGAATGAACGAAATTTGGAAGGGTTGGAGAGAAAGGAAAGAAAGAATAAAAGCAGAGATTTCAGATTTCATTTGTTTTTTTGTTTTTTATAAAGGATGTAATGATGGAGCAGATGTTGCAGATGTTTGGGAGCAAATCGTCTCTGCGTTTGTCAGTGACGACCACATCACTCTGGCTTTTCGTTTTTGTGTGAAAGAAATCACTCTTGTCTTTTCACTCGTTTATCGTTAGTGTCGTTCATTCACACGAACAACCAGTACATGCTGTGAAAAAGAAGTCAACTGGGAATCAAAAGAGTCAAATGATTCGTGAAGTGAGTCAAATGACAACACAGACACTTTTTTATAAAGAAACGAGACGCCATTCGCCAAACGCGATCGATTTCTAAATCGTTATCGCATCGAGTGACTAATTTACTGATTTATAACAATAAAACTAAACGCTTAAAAAAGATTTGTGTTCAGTTTGTTACATTTAAATTTGTCCCGAAATTTTTTATATAATTTTTTATTAAAAAAATCAAAGATTAAAAGCATTTTTAAGGTTGAAAAAGCTTAAAAGCTATTTCAAAGAGAGCTATTAAAATATAATATAAATAACTACATTTTGTTTAAAAAAAAAATTTATATAAAAAAATATATATATAGCACTGACACTGGAGACTCCTTCCTTTACTGCTGCATATAGAGGAAAATCCTCCGTGTGAAAAAGGTGTAGAAAGAACAAAGAAAGAAAGAGAAAAAGAACAACCCGAGAGACCGAAACTGAGAATGGAGAAATAGATAGAAATTAAAAATAAAATGAAAAGGGTGAGGAGATAGAAAAGAGGCAATCGATAAGTAAATGAAAGATAGAGGAGGATTGTAAAAGCAAGACAGTAATGGAGAAAGAAAGAAAGAAAGAAAGAAAGAAAGAAAGAAAGAAAGAAAGAAAGAAAGAAAGAAAGAAAGAAAGAAAGAACAACTGAGATACAGATATTGAGAATGGAGAGATAGAATGAAATGAAAAAAAGCATGAGAAGGAAAAAACAAATGAAAAGAAGTTAATAAAAGGTGGAGGAGGGGATAGTAAAAGCAAGAAAGAAAGAAGGAAAGAAAGAAAGAAAGAAAGAAAGAAAGAAAGAAAATTAACAGACAAAAATGTATTCAAGAAAGAAAGCGAGAGAGAGGGAGAGAGAGGGAAATGGAGATGGAGTGACAGCACAGAGATAAAGACGGAGGAAGAGAAGAGAATTCTTCACTTACTGTGTTGTGGATGTGGAGAGTCGGAGCAGAAGTGCAGCTTCAGGCGTCGCTCTCGTTTTTCTTGTGATCTCGAAAGCCACTGCTTATATACAGGCAAGGAGGAAGGGAGGAGGTGGGGAGGGAGGGAACGAGGGAACAATTCGCTCTCATCACTTTCACTTTTCAGCCTCGAAGTCAGCAAGAAGGAGGGCAAAAACTAATGCTGAGGCTTTTCCAACACAATAAGAATTAAATGGCTTCTGTAGAGCTTCAGAATAAAAATAAAAAAATAAAGTAAACAAACAAATAAATTAATCAATTAAAATAAGTTAAATAAAAATTTACATAATGAAAATCTTTTTTTTTTTTTGAAGCAGAGCAGGAAATAAGAAAAACATTTATTTTTATTTATTTGTTTGTTTATTTGTTTATATTATTTATTATTTTTTAATTAATACATTTTTTTCATTCAAAATCAAAGATGATACAAAAGATTTACATTTTAACCGTGTAAAAAAATAGCAAGTGTAGATTGTTTTTATTAAAAACATTTTTTTTAAGGAACATCACATAATTAAAAAATATATACATTTCATTTCTAATAATGCATAAAATAAAATGTCATTTATTTAGAAAATATGATTTTCTTGGTTAAGTCGTGTCTACAAAGTGGTAATTCTTTTTAAAAATAAAGTTGTTTTGTCTGTTTATCACAATCCGATTGCTCAGGAATAATTTTTTTTTTTTTTTTAAATATATTTAAAGAAGAATTTGCTTCCAATGCGGTTAAAAAAATTCACTAACACTAATCAATAAAAAAGTAACAATAAATATATACAGTATATTGATTAAAATAATACACTTCATCTAATATAAAAATAATGTAAACATACAAAATGTTTTTAAATTTTCCTAAAAAACAAAACAAAACATGGTTTTAAAAAAAATAATAATAATTTTAGATAAATATTGTAATTTGTGGACACCTGAGCATAAGAATGGTATGTGCTTTCTGAACATCTCATTCCACATTTGCTGTTATAAAAAGGGGATGATGTTCCACTAGATTTTGTGGACATTAGTGCTCATTCAGCTACAAAGGTGTTAGAAAAGTCAGATGTAGGTGAGAAGGTGAGGAGGCCTGAGGTTGCCATGTAAAGCAGATATGACCACAACAGTCTATGTGGACACATGAATTATTGGCACGTGGAGTTATGTGCTATCGTCGCTTCACAAAACATTGGTGTGAGTTCCAGATACAGATGCTACATTGCTTATATTATGAATCAGACAATTTCTTGTCTTTGGAATCCATTGATTTCTGTGAAATCTTTCTGTGAAACCTTTCCAAAAACACACCTTGTACCAGTTCCTGAATGTTCCACATGCTCTCTCTGGTAGAAATATGAATCTGAAGGTCCGAGATACAAATCTTAAAACCCAACGGTTCATATGAGGCTGAAGCTTTAAGTATTTTTGATGGATGTCCACATTGTTCTCTATGATCTAAAAATGCCTCGGTGGTGCATTCGCGAGCAGGTCCCACCTCCGCGACCTGGAGCGACGCTAGCGCTACGCGTCATTCGTCTTTCCTTTCAGTTCCCTTCCTTTCTACCAACACACCAATAACTCATCCGTGTCCACATAGACTGTCGTGTTCATATCTCCAAAAAGAAGGAGGACGGCGCCAGAGATGTTGACAGGAGAGCGATCTGGCTTGTTTCACGAACGAGCCCTGAAGTGGAGTGCCAATGCTCCTGGACAAAAAAACACACACAAATACATTCTCCATCAATCGTATCAATTCGATCGACGTCAGGTACAAACATTTTTTTTTTTACGTTTGCCTGTAGACCCGCTGATGCTACCGAACGAATGTAGCGTTAACAAATCTGCAGGGATGGAAAACCGAACCGGAAAAATTGCACCAGTGACCGACCAGACAGCGAGAGGAACTTCAGGGTCAATAATCTTAACATAATATCAACATCGCAAAGCGCAGAACGTATCGAATATCAGTTGACCTTTTCGTACTCCGCACTACACTGCGATATCTACACAGCAGCGTACGCCTCCGCACCTGACAGCCCTAAAACAAACATTTGCCGAGCTCTCGCGCTTCGCTCCGGCTCCGCCGCGGTCACCGATCCCCCCGCGCAATAAAAGTCCGCCAACGCGCAGTAGACGATGATCGTCCACTTCAGCCGATTGGCGTGGGTAAACACGGAGAAAGCCAGCAGAGATAAGAACCAACACAAGCCCTCATGCTACGCTAAGTCCGCTCAGATAATGCACTCCTAAAAGGAAGACTGCTGGAGCTTCGTGTTTGGTAAATAAACGTCCTAGTGAAGGGAAGCAAAGTCTTGCCAGGAATTTTTTTATTCCAAGTTATCAGCTCTGGTGATCTACAGATTACCGGACTGAGAAATGCACCAAAAACAATGTTGTCTACTCTTTCCAACACCTCGATGTCTGGGGCTAGTTTAGGAGAGATCACAGCATTACCATGAGATGCTAATTACCGCTTTTTAATAGCTAATCATTTAAAATGTTGCTGTTTGACAGATATTACCTACTGGTTTCGAGGTGTTGCACTTTATTTGGTATCCTAGTGGTCAGAAATGGAAACAGCAACCAGTTTTAATAAAGGTCCATCGAGACAGGAATCACGCTGCTCCCCTGGTCTGAGACAAATTGAATCTGAATCAAAAAAAAAAAAAAACTTTAAAAAAAAGTCCACTCTTTTTCCAACACCTCAATGTCTGGGGCTAGTTTCAGAACTTTTGAGATCACAGCATTACCATAAGATGCTAATTACCGCTTTTTAATAGCTGATCATTTAAAATGTTGCTGGAATCACGCTGCCCCCCGGAATGAGATGTTCAAAAAGCACATACCAAATCTGCGTATGGAATGTGGAAATTTGAACATACCACAGTGACCTTCAACCACCATGCAAAGCCTGAGAACAAAACCAAAAAATGTGGTCTTCTTTTTACAGTATCTGACTGTCAGGTCTTCTCAAATTGCACCAACCTCCTAATAAAAAACTGAGTTCAATGCTAATGCTACATCCAACCCTGGCTAACATAAGAAATAGAAAGCTAATGCTAGTTAAGTGTACATAACAGGACTTCAGATTTTTTCGTTAAAGCCCAGCTTCACTAAAAAAAATCATACCGATGTCATCGACCTCGATGTCTGGGGCTAGTTTTAGACCTTTTAAGATCACAGCATTTATATATGCTAATTACCCCTTTTTAATAGCTAATCATTTAAATGTTGCTGTTTGACAGATATATTCTAATGGTTTTGAGATGTTGCACTTTATTTGGTATCCCAGTGGTCAAAAATGGAAACGGCAACCAGTTTTAATAAAGGTCCATTGAGACAGGAATCACGCTGCCCCCCCTGGTCTAATTGCACATGAATTTAAAGTCATCTAGCTTGAAGTGGCTTTTCACGTAATCCAATATAAACATTTCAACACGTCCCTGATTGATTGGCTCTTCGATGGCATTTCTGTAGCGAAGTATATCTATAGCTCTGAGAATAAAATCGCCATTTATGCTACGTAGCCTGACAGGAGGCAAATCGCGTTAGCCACGACAAGCCAAGAATCTTCAAAAGAAAGAAAAATGAAAAAGAACTCTTGCATCTTCTGGGAAATAAAACACGTCTTAAAGGTGTATGGAAAAAACGCCCGATTTATGCGTGTATTCATGCACCTTTAGCTATGCATTACCGAGTTTAGAGATGGGACAACATGGCGAAGTCGGACACGTGTGATTTATAGTTTTCATTAGGGAGCTTCTCACCGTTTTCAAAAAGAAAGAAAGGGTGAAAGAAAGAAAGCCGATCGCCGGATATGTACGATGTACGACGTCGGAACCTAGCTGCAGGGGACCGATGCTAATCTTTGGAGGCTGGGATGAGAAGAGCAATGGTAGGACGAGTTCAATATTTTCATTTGTCCGAGGGATTAAAAGTCGGAGATTTGTCTTCCTCCGTTGCGTCAATCACTCCGAACATTAAACATAATAAAATCAGAGCCGGAGTGCTGCGTCAATCCTCCAGACGCTCACTGGAGGCAAGACAAACATCTTCCACCGAACCCACACCTCTTTGTTTCCCTCTGCGAGAGACCAGGCCACTTTAAAAGCTCTCTGTAGCGTTAATGGTATGGTCCGCCGTGTGTTCGCTCGGACGAGTCCTAAACCGGCGTGTTGCTGCTTTATGGGTGCCTTGCTGATAGCGCATGAACGCACATGCCGTCTGAGGTGGTTAATGTGAGCAGAGTGCTCGGGAGGCCTGTTTGCGCGGGTGTGTGGGAGCAGAATAAAGAATAAAGAACACACAGATCAGACTGATAGAGATCGAGTAAAGAGGACATGAAGGATGACGGTAGTCCCATATTGCGAATAAGGAACTTTCTTTAAACACAGAAGCATCAGGCCTCGATAATAAGGCATTAAATTAGGCAAATTGACGATTTTCCCAGAGCGTCTGAGAGATCGACGGGGGTCAAACCAACATTCTGAGTGTCACGCCACTGTATCAAACGCAATCGAAGCTCGGCTGATTTAATATAGTTATAATGATGGGTTGTTGGAAGGGAATAAAATTAAAGCAGCCATATGTAACCCTGAACACTAAGCCCAGCAGCCATATCACCCTGTAGCCCAAGACAGCTAGCCCACTGAAGCTAAGCAGGGCTGAGCCTGGCCAGTACTTGGATGGGAGACCACCTGGGAAAAACCAGGTTGCTGCTGGTAGAGGTGTTAGTGAGACCAGCAGGGGGTGCTCACCCTGTGGTCTGTGTGGGTCCTAACACCCCAGTATAGTGACAGGGACACTATACTGTAAAAAAAAAAAGCACCGTCCTTCGGATGAGACGTTAAACCGAGGTCCTGACTCTCTGTGGTCATAAAAAATCCCAAGATGTCTTTCGAAAACAAGTAGGGGTGTGCCCCGGCATCCTGGCCAAAAACTTGCCCGCTGGCCTACTAATCATCCCCTCATATTAATTGGCTATATCACTCTATCTCCTCTCCACTAATATGCTGGTGTGTGGTGGGCGTTCTGGCGCAATATGGCTGCCGTCGCATCATCCAGGTGGATGCTGCACATTGGTGGTGGTTGAGGAGAATCCCCCCTTTCATATGTAAAGCGCTTTGAGTGCTGCAGAAAAGCGCTATATAAATGTAACGAATTAATTAAGCTCTAAACATGCCATGTCTCCTCCCCACTAAGTGCCTAAAAAAAAAAGGTTGAGGGAGGGGTCTTATATGTAAATCTGATATGTATTCTGCCCCCTCCCCATTTTTGCAAAAACCCCGAACAAGGCTTGATTAAGGCAGCTCTATGGTTTGCTCTAGAATGGTGCAGAAAGCAAAAAACATCCAGTGAGACTCAGCTCAATCTATTCTAGTTAGTTAGCTAATGCTAAGTAAGGACTAGCTGAGAAAGAACTATTTTTAAATAATACAATTATTTGATTCGTTTATCACAAATTTTTATTACCTATCGGACAATTTTCGGCTTAAAAAGACTCGGTCTCGGTTTGTCTGCATGGCTAAGCCAATTTATATTAGTGATTGCGAGTGTTGCTAGTCGAACCTCATATCAGCATACAAAACAAGCCAACATAGCAAATGAATCCTACAGGCTTTGTTAATTTGATTGTTCCACTGTGGAAATAAAGGGGATGCCTCATGTTCCGTTTCATTTCAGACTCTCCAGGAGTATTTTCCTGAGGTAAATATGAGGGCCAGGGGGCACTCATATTTTCCTGAGGTAAATATGAGGGCCAGGGGGCGCTCATTCACAGGTTCTACACTGATTAGCTATCTTCACACACATTGATAGTTATAGTGCTACCTATGTTACATAGTATGAGAAAGTCTTAAAAGATGCAAAAACTCCAAAGACCCACTCGAGTTTAATAATCGATGATTTCTGATGATCACTGATGATCCCATAGGAATTTTCCTCTCAGCAGCGTTTGTGGAGAAGTCAGAATTGTGTAGTGGTGGGATGAGGTCCGTTGTGAACCTCAATTCGGGTCGAAGAACATCTAATCAACAATTTCATCCAGCCGTTCTCAGCCTTCGTCTCGAGGAACCCGCGGTAAACCATCATGCCTCAGGTTTTTTCGTAATGAAAACCATTAAGTACTCGTAAATGAGATGTCGGCGTCTAATCACCATGGGAGTGGCTTCACATGCCAATTTTCCGATCGATTTGTTGATCTCGTTAAATTTGCCCCAACAAATGAGGGTTACGATAAACCTGATTTAAACATGACAATCGGAGATATTGACACAAAGCCAAACGGGGGATGAATTGCAGGACGTTAAGGGGCAAATTTACAAAAGCGCAATCTCACCGATGAGATCGTTTTTTAAACCGAAACACAATGGATTGCATTTCAACGCTCCGGTCGACTTCTTTTGATAAAAAGGTCCTAGGTGCTAGCAGTGTTCATTTTTCAACATTTCCACTCGCTGGCCTTGACTTGAGGGGTTTGAATCGTGTCAGCACTTGTCCTCTATGTCCACTTGTCCTCCCTGTTGTCAGCTTGCCAACACTGTATTGGTCAAGGATCCAATGAACAAAAAATGTTAGCAGCAATTTTTTTTTCCCTGTTTAACCCTGCACCTTAAGGAACCTTGGATCTGCTCAATTCCGATTCATCTTGCATTAGCCCACCTTTGAGATCGTACACGAGTATCCTGTACCAACCCAACCCTAGAGCAGAGCACTGATCACTCAGCCCTGGTTTCTATCTCTCTCCCTGTCTCCATCTCTACATCTTAATGCAGTCCCGACTCATCACGTCAGCTCAGATCGAAACGAAACGAGGTGATGTTAATCAGCGAGCCTGTCTGGGGGCCGCTTATTCCAATGCCAGCACACTACATCTGGAACAACACAGCACATCCCTATCCGTAATTACACTCATCCATCACGAGGAATCCTCGTCTTTGCTGGGAAGGAGTTCAGTAAAGGAGTTTACAAGCCGAACATCCTTCTTACGGAGTTCGGGAAAATCAGACACCGTGGAAAAAAATCCATGTCAGGATTCAAAATACAGAGAGTGAAATCTGTTCAGTATTCTGAAAAAAAGGTATTAAGGCAACATTTCGGTCTATTCATTACGATCGATTGATCTACCATGAGCAGAAAAATGGATATGGCAGGACAATGAACCGCCCCTCATCAGCGTCCATTTCTTTCATTTCCAAGCTGCGCCTCAGCTCAGTAAATCAGCAAATGACTTGGAATTCCCTCTGAAGAGCGGACTGGGAAAGAACCGGAAAGTAATTAAATGGTAGGCGGATACGATGGCGGTAGAAACGTATTATGGTTTTGCGTGTACAGGAACGATAGATTTTTTGGACGTTTCGATGTGGACGAACGATTTTTGTGAAATGATTGAACACAAAAGTGGGGACGCTGAGCGTTTTTAGACAATTTTCAAATTGAAATGGAATATTGCTCCACCTTCGATGGACAAGTGAGTGAGGGACTCATTGGATCATTTTTGGTCATGTCAGGGATTCTCTCTTATCTTAGAGGGTAAATCTCATCAACCACAACCTGTTTCAGCGTGCCATGGCCACAAATCGATCCTCAAAACCGAAGGGGGGATAAGTGTTTAACTTAAGACAAATCATATTCATGATCAGTAGGATTTCCTCTCCTCGAATCTGATTGGTTCATCCCCTGCCTCTGGATGGGGTTTTCTTCGATTGGAGGCCACCCTGCTCAGCTGATAATGGTTCCACATTAACAGCCTAAGAATACATGAAGTTACTGAGCAACTTAAGAACTTTGAGGATGGATTTTGACTGCACTTTTGTACGTCGCTCTGGACAAGGGCTCTGCTAAATGCCGCAAACGCAAATGTAATTAATATCAACAGTGTGCAATGTGCTCAACACCAGGTTCCATTTAACTCAGTGCCGCCCTGACGAGGATGGGCTCCCCTTTTGAGTCTGGTTCCTCTCAAGGAGGTTTTTCTCGCCGCAATAGTCACCGGCTCGTTTATTAGAGATGAACTTTCAAATATAAGGAACAAACAAACAGGACCAACTCAACTTGTGCATTTTTTACTAGAGCAGTTTAAATTTGGTGCTTTGAGTACAAGTCTTTGATTGGTTGGAATGAAAACCTGCACCCACATCAGCCCTTAGTGGAAGAGATTGGAGACCCCTGATTTAGTGGGTCTAAAACTGAGCTAAACAGGAGGGTAGATTTGTCTAAAAGGGTTCAGCAAGCTTCTGAATCCCCGTCTGAAATGCTTCAAGAATCACTGATCCAACACGGAAAATCCAGAGAGAAACGATGGACAGGCTTCATGGCACGTTCACGACCTCATGAATGAAAGATGTTTAAAACAGAAACTGAAGAACGCAAACTGGTAGCTTAAAGTTTAATAACCTGCACTTACAAAAACAAAAATATACTACAACGAAAAAACACGATTTCTTTTTTCAAACCTTTGAATAAACACTGAAGTTCAAAAACATTAGTGGACATCATACAAATAAAGAGCAGAAAACCAAAAAAAAACAAAACAGAAGTCAACCAAACTACGGCAAATATTTCCTGTTATCTTTTGTGTCCTGCGTACAAATCAAGTTAAGGTCAAACACATTTCTTTTATTTGTGAAATAAACGTGCAGGAAGAACAAACTCAGAAAAATGAAAATTATTATTCGGATTTCGCCAGCAAAGTTTCCACCATCTTGGTCAGAAAAGTATCGAGAAAATGGAAAAAGTCCTGAAAATGTCCCGCAGGATCGTCAGTCGCTTTGAACTTGAGCACGGCCTTAGTGCACTCGTCGCTCCCCGCCAGGACCGCGTCCACCCTAAACACCAGCTTCTCCTTGGGGCTTGGGTCGTTGTCAATGATATACTGCGTCACCCTGCTCTCGATGCTGCTGCAGCCCCCCTCTGGCTTTGAGGCCTCGTCACTCGTTTTTAGCAAAACTCTTCGGATCTTCCGTCGCCCGGCCCACACCGGGTGTGTCTGTGTCCAGGTCCAGTGAGCCTCCTCTGGATAATCTGCTGAAGGTTCCAGTCTCATCCTCTTTCCTTGGGGTGCGGAAGACGAGGATGGAGCCTCCTCCGTGGACAAGGGTCTCTTTTTCCCAGACTGAGATGTCAGCTCAAGATTATTGTTCACTTCCTCTTCCTTGGCCTGATCTTGACAGATCTCGACATAGTCAGAAGGTGTACACTTGAGAATGTTGTTGAAAACCATTTCCAATATGGAGAGGACCTTCTTGAACCAAACGACTCGAAATGCCTCGCCTGCAGAACTCAGCTCTGTGCGGAAAGACTGTGTCAAAATGGCTTCCCTGAACGCGATGATGACTTCCGTGGCTTTTTCCGTGACATCGTGCGAACCCTCGATGCGAGGTGCGAAAAGCTTGACCAAACCCCAGGACTTGCCTTTGGACGACTTGCGCTGGTACTGCAGGCTCCGGCAGTACTTCTCCGCTTCGCACAATTCCCTGCTCAGATTCTTGTGCGTTCGCTCGGTGATGTTGCCAGCTACGTTATGGTGGAGTTCAAATGGGTCCAGAATGTTTACAGGTCCCAGTTTAGGGCGTACACTGGGTTTCTCTCTGGTGGAGTCTGAGCTCTCTGAAGTATCAGGCATCTCCTCATCTCTGGTTTGAAACTCCGTGATGGGAAGAGTGCGGCCGTCTCTCACGGACACCACCGATCCGGGAAAATCAAAATTGGAGTAGAATTTAAAGAAACCAAAAAGTAAGGTGCCTGACAGGGAGGAAGGGGAAATAGGACTGTTAGAAACAGAAACAATGGCAGAACCTACATGAAAAGATCAACCTTGAGTGTGTCCGAGACTTTTTTAACCCAAACTGTAAGGAATTCTTGCTGATATCATCTGCTCCTGGAGAAAGTTACCCTTGACATGAAGGCCCTGGTCATCATAACCATATGTGGGACAAAACTGTATTGGAGCCGCCTCTACATCCCAACATCAGTCCCTGATCTCAGTAAAGCTGAATGAACACTAATCTCCATGGTCAATGCCCTGAAGCTACATATTAAACAACAAAAGGGCAAACATCTAGAATGAGATGTTCAACAAGCATATACATGTGTGACAGAATAACATACTTTGGCTGAAATATCAAACTCTCTCCTGAGCCAAATCAACAACCCACGTACTCCCACAGATAATCTGGTTAAACCTGCCTACTCCACAGATAATCAGATTAACCCCACACTCCCGCTGATAATCTGATTAAGCCCACACTCCCACATTTTATCTGGTTAAACCTGCCTACTCCCACAGATAATCTGGTTAAACCTGCCCTCTTCCACAGATAATCTGATTAATCCCACACTCACAGATAATCTGATTAATCCCATCCACTCCCATGAATAATCTGGTTAAACCTGCCCACTCCCACAGATAATGTGATTAATCCCGCACTCACAGGTAATCAGATTAATCCCATCCACACCCACAAATCAGATTAATCCCACTCTCTCCCACAGATAATCAGATTAATCCCATCCACAAATAAAATTAATCCCACTCTCTCCCACAGATAATCAGATTAATCCCATCCACACTCACAAATCAACGTAATCCACCCACTCCCACAGATATTCAGATTAATCCCACCCACTCCCACATATAATCATATTAATCCCACCCACTCCCACAGATAATCAGATTAATCCCACCCACTCCCACATATAATCAGATTAATCCCATGCGCTCCCACAGATAATCTGGTTAAACCCACTCTCGCTCACAGATAATTTGATTAATCCTATTCATTCCCACAAATAATCTGATTATTTAACTAACCGAAATATAAACACTTTGTGACGCTGGCCAGGATGAAACATCTACCTGGTCAGATGTAAAAGATGAGACTTGGTTTGTGTGTGCTAGCACATGCTTCAAAATGCAACTGTGGAACTCGAGTCCACAATCAAGACCCCCGGAAGTCAAAAATCAGTCATAGTTTCAGCTCCGAGCCGGACTCGTGATTCAACCCTGTGCGAATCCTGGGTCATGATGGATGGTCTGTAATGGAGGTAATGATTAACACTTACACAGGTCGTCTGTGTTTTTACTAGGAGGCACGCTGATCGGCTGGCTGGGGAAGGTGCAGTCCCATCCGTCGATGACACACTCCTCCTCCTCGCCTACACAAAGCAGATCAGATGAAGGATCAATTCCTTTTCTCCTAGAACTCTCTTCAGTTTAAACACACACCATGGAAACAAGCTGAATTAATATGGAATTTTTTTTAATGTATGAATGAATACGAAAGTTTGCAGACCCCCCGAACTTGAGATTGGTGTGTGCTTCATCCTATTCCACATTTAATCTCCATTTGCTTTTAGAAAAACCTCCTCTCTGTTAGACTCTGTTTTACACAAGCCCCGCCCCCAAGAGCGCTCATTATTACAGCATAAGGTTTAAATATGTAGTATTTAAATCTCGGAGTGTGATGTAACCTGCATCGATGCTGATTTTTTATTTATTTTTTTCTCCTCAATGAGGGATTACGGAGGTAAATCGGGTCGGTTCTACATACACGCCAGGTTCTTGAGCTGCTCCACTGAAGGCAGTACAGGTGGAGCGACGCTCTGCAGGTAGAAGAAGACCAGCAGCGTCAGAGCGTAGTTGTTCATCAGTGGCCCGCTGCCCGATGGATTCCCTGCGAAAGGAAACAAATTCGCGGGACAAACGATAAACAATAATCTGGTGAAGAACAATTTGTACGTGTATACATATAAAATACGGTATGTGAACAAAAGTATTGGGATGCCTGACTTTATCCAGCCATAACCAATCTTATGGTCAGGTGTCCACAAACTTTTGGCTGTAAGGTTTATTTATTCTATGCAACATTCTAGATTAAAAAGAGAAAATAAACTATCCACATGAAGTGTGAACAGTGTAATGAACAACAGTGATCTGAGCTCCCCCTGGTGGACGATCTACATACTTCATCTTTCGCGCTTCACACCATTAACTTTTTGCCGATGTGGATCGCTGAATCTTACAATCCCTAAAATGTGTGTGTGTGTGTTCTGATCCGGTACCTGCGAGTTGTTTCTGTTTGGCCCAGAATCGTACAGAATACACGAGAGGACGCACTCTGGAGTCCAGCGCTGAGCACAGCTGGAGGAATCGCGTGTTTCTCACCGCCAACCTGCAGTCAGAAGATCAATGAAATAAAGGGTCAAAATAGTCAAAATGTCAAACAAACGACTGAAATTAATTTCAAACGGGGTCATAATAGAAGTTAAATCTGTCAAACGAACTGGACAAGGTGGAAAATAATAATAATAATAATCATCAGTATAATAATAAGTAAAATCAGGTAAAAAAAAAAATACAAATTTTGAAAAATAAAAAGCAAAAATGTATTGCTTTTCTTCCTGCTGCAAATAAATGGTTAAGATGAAGATGATGGATGGATTATAAATAGACGATGACGAACAAATAATGATTATTGATGCCTGCATATAACTGTGGATGAATGATGGATGATGGAGGATGATGATGGATAAATGATGAGGGATAAATGATAGACACATGAATGACACATGAATGAGTGAATTAATGAATGGTGATGGATGGATGAATGAATGATGGGCGGATGAATGAAGAATTAATGAATAATGAATACATGAATTGTGATGGATGAATGAGATAGAAGAATGATGGATGGATGAATTAATGATGAGGGATAAATGATGGGTGAATGAATGATTGATGAATACGTGAATTATGATGGATGGATGGATTAATGTACAATGATGAATAAATGATAACGGATGGATGAATGATGAATATTTGAATTATGATAGATGGATGAATGAATGATGAATAAATGATGATGGATGAATAAATGATGGATGGAGGATGTTGTACCTGTTGTTGATGGTGATGTCCCCCTGCAGGTTGAGCTGCCGATAGCTGAACTTGACCACGGGGAGACGTGCGCTGCTCACCGTCTGGACCTTGTGTACTCCTGGCGTGCACTTCCTTAAAATAGCTGCCACCAGCTCCAGCAGCTCCACAGTGGAGGCCGTGGCCAGGTCGATGTCGGACAGGATGGAGTCCTCCGACTGGCCGTCCTCTGACTGGTTCTCTCCGGTCTGCTCACCACCATGAGGAGAAAATCCCACATCTTTATCCCATTTTTCTTCCTGATTTTTTTTTATACAAACCATTTTTTATCGAGGCCAAGTATCTCGTGTGATCACGGACCTGTTCAGACTTCCTGCTGCGCTTCTGGAAAGCTTTGGCGTCCTCCAGGTCCAGGACGAGATCGAGGTCACAGGAGTGGACGCCGAATGTGTTCACGGACGAGCCGAAAGGTACGATCCGGCAATCTGAGGGAAAATAAATAGAGGACAGCGGGTAAGCGGAGATCAAATCGCCAACACAGGCAGCGATCGACAGTTTAACATGAACATGCCGGAATAGTGGAAATTTACAGCAGGACACACTGAGAGGGAATCGTACTGAACGTGATGAGCAGCACGGCAACACAATCATACCAAGACGCCAAGTCAGGGAAAAACACCCCTGTCAGTCTGGCTCCCGGGATTCCTCTGTACAGAAGTCGACTGATAGTGGATTTTACAGATAACGATAGCCAGGTTGGATCGTACTTGCCGAACGATTATTTAACCGATGGAGACTTGTTTTTGTTTTCCAAACACTTCATGTAAAATAGTACTGAACTTTATGATGAAAGAAAAAATAAGTATTGAATCATGAAAATGTGCTAAAGGAAATCAATATGAACATATCAATGAATTCATATAATTAAGAACTTACAATTAATATAATATAGCGCTCTCTGTGCAGCACGCAGTCTCACGTAAAAAAAAAAAAAAAACAGCACGTGATATCAGTGATTTGCCTCTAGAGGTCACTCTCAATCCCTGTGGACCGGAAAACCCGGAAAAACTATCGGTATGGATTTTTTGCCGATAGCCGAATGTTCCAGCATAAAACCTATCACCCTCTAGTGATAGATATTTGTAGACATTAAATAAGTTTTGTTTTTATAAAGGTTGTTTAATCTCATGATAAATAAAAAAATATAAAACCTGGAACCAGGTGTATTTATTTAAAATATTTATTTTACTTTTGTTCCTCCAGGGTTTTTTTTCAGCGCAAATGAAATGATCTCAACGTCTCTCGAACTAATTATTTCAAATATTTATTGAAATTATTAATTAATTATTATACTAATTTCACATTTTTTTATTAATTTTTTTCATTTTGTGATACGACTGTAAAAATGTCCCTCAGCTCTAACGTTTACTTCCTGATCGTTTATAGGACAGACGTGAGGTTTATGGGGACCTGGCAGGAACTCGATGAAGACCTCCTGCAGGAGCTGGACGAAGAGGTTCCTCGCTTTCGTGTCGTTCTCGCTCAGCTGGAAGATCTCCACCATTTTCTGCATCTGCTCGTTCACCTGAGGGAGAGAGGAAACAAACAATGTGAGATGGATGAACAAATGTTTGTGTGTGGGATGGAGATGGAGAGAGAGAGTCAGGAAGCTTACGGAAGATGTAAGGCAGAGTTCAAAGTTGAGCTTCTCCAAGCTGATGTGAGCTTTGCCATGGTCGTGTTTTTCTTTGCTGGCCAACTTGAACCCCTTCTTCTCTCTGGGTTTGACACGGAGCTTCAATCCGTCCAGACGGTGCTGCAGCTGAGCCAACGCTGCCTCGGTGCTCGCAGTCTCCACAAACTCCACTATGGCATACAGACTCTGTTTGGAAACACACACAGGCACACATAGGAGATGAATGGGAAGTTCCTCAGGGTTCAGCACTGGGACGTTCCATTAAAGGGTTTGTGCTTAAATAAACTGGCACACACAGACCCGCTCCTTGTCCACGATGACCTCAGCCACGGGTCCGAACTGCTGGAAATATTCCGTCAGGTCACACGTGGATACGTTGGGTTTGAAGCCGCTGACGTAGACGCTGTTCTGCTCCTGAGCTTTCCTCTTGGAGCGCAGCCTGCACAGGTTCTGATGCTTCTTCCCCTTCTTGTGCGCTTCTAAAGTCGGCCCTGAAACATGTCAGACAGACAGGTATGCAGACATTAGGCAGGCACGCAGCCTAGACAGAGAGAGACAGACGTGCGGGGGTAGTTAGACACACAGTAATGCTGGGCAGACAGACAGATAATTATGTTGGAAAGACAGGTTAGACAACAGGTAATTAGGTTGACACACAGACAGGCTAGATAGACAGGTAAACATGTTGGACAGGCAGGTGGTTATGTAAGACAGACAGCTAGACACTGATTATGTAAACCACACAATCAGGGGGTTAATGTTGGCCAGACAGACAGATTATGTTGAACAGACAGACAGGGGGTTATATTGGACAGACAGACAGACAGTCAAACAGACAGATAATTATGCTGAACAGACAGGTGGTTATGACAGGTGGTTATGTTGGACAGAGACTGACATGCAATATAGACATGTTAGTTAGACACAACTGCTGAGGAGACAGACAGATGATTATGTTGGACAAACAGTCAAACAGACATGATTATGCTGGAAAGACAGACAGGGGGTTATAATGGACAGACAGATAGACAATTATGTTGGACGGACAGACAGGTGGTTATTTTGAACAGACAGAAAGATGATTATATTGGACAAACCGACAGGGGGTTATAATGGACGGACAGACAGACAGATGATTATATTGGACAGACAGGCAGGGGTTATAATTGACGGACAGACAGATGGGTGTTTATGTTTGTTAGACAAACAGACAGACAGACAGACAGACAGACAGACAGGCGCTCGCGACACACGACTGCGCATCAACATCCACCCAAAAGAACCGACTCAACGAACCGACTCCTCCGTGAAAAGTTGAACCGCAACAGAACTTAAATAAACTTTGTTTCGATGCGAATAAAATCCACTTAAATAAACACGCTGCTTTATTTGTGGTCCGTTCGTTATATGAACAGAAATGTATACATGTAATTGGTTTTATATTCTAGGCAACACGCTGCTTCAGTTATTTCGGATCACAACGCGCTCAAAACGTTTCCCACAGAGGAATGCTAACGCGGTTAGCTCGCGCTAATACAAATTCCTCATGGAGACATATCAAGAACGCACCGTTGGGGATTTGAACATCACACAGTTTACAGTGAAATCCTCTCGGTAAGGTCTGGATGTCGGATCAGCCTCCATCGTGATTCGCAACAAGAGGAGGAAAAAAATCAAATCTCCCTCCGGGTCAGATTTAACTTCCTCCTCCAAGGCGAGCTTCTTCTTCTGCGACACATTTATTTTTCTTCTTCGGCTTGTTGGCGGGTGAATTTTTTTCAGCAATGCGCACCACCGCCACCTACAGGTCAAAAGTTGGTTATGGCCATAGAAGCCTCTTTAAATTAATTATAAAACCAAATCAATTTAAACAGCCATAAATTTATATCAATGTTATTTACAGCTATGGAGCTAAAACAGCTAAATAATGTATTTTACTTGGATGATGGAGATTCGTACATTTTTGTTTCAGCTGATTTTGCACTACATTTTTTTTTGTTATAAACTTTTATAAAACTCTAATAAAAATAAAAGTCAAATCTGGAGTTTATTCAAACACTCCATCACACACAGACCAAAAAAATAGTTTCCACACCATTTTCCAATCCTCAGACTGTTTATTATGAAGATTTCTTTTCCCCAAAAACTGCAAATACAGATAAATGCTTAAAATACATGAATTTGAATAAGAAAAAAAAGCATATGATTGACACAAGGACATAAAATGAAACGTCTCCAAACAAGAAGAGGAATGGCAGAGCGGCTATAAAAGGAGATGGAGGGAAAACGCCCCCCAATAACAATCCTGATAAAACTGCATTAAATGCCCCAAATGTTTCAAGCTTTAAAAAAATAAATCTGAAATGATTTTTAAAAACAATGCTTTTTTTTAAACAAATTAATGGGAATAAAAAAATAATGAATAGATACAAAAAGCCAGCAAAAATATATAAAACCCCTCTTTCTTGCAGATTATTTACATCTGAAGATCAGTGCTTTATTTCCTTCTCGTCCGTCTGACGGGAGCTGAAGGGACGTCCGTCTCGGCTTTCTTCTGCCCTCGGGTTCCTCGGCGAGCGCTCGCCTCTGCGGACGGAACAATCGGTGGTCATTAATAGGGTTTAAATCGTTTAAAAGAATTAGCGTTTCTGCACATTCACAGGCTTCGTACACATTTTTCCCCCCATTTAAATTTTCCACAATTTTCCAGACAGATACGCAGAATTCTGTGTTTAGTCTCCGTCTCGCACTTACGCAACAACGCCTGGGGTATAAGAAAGAAGCTCGGGTTAGCGCGGCGTCGCCGTGGTTACTCGCCCAGTGCTGGAAATACAATTTGTAGTGCGCCGTTTTGCGGATTCTTTAGTTTGCTTCAAGAATTTCTCAGAAAAAGAGAAAATCCTGATAATTCCGCATATCGAGGGAATGAAGGAATTAAGACATTTGTTAAAGTAAAAAAAAATTGCGAACTATTTAATACAATTGTTCCGTTTATTTAATTAATTTAATTGACTACTCAATTTGATCGATGTAATAAAAACATGGATTGCGTTCGTTCGATTTATTCGGGTTTATTTCATATACATTTTAGAAATTATTATATTATATTATATACATACACATTGTATATATATTGTTTAAACAAGCAGACGTTAAAGAAAAACATTTAAAAAATAAAATTGTTGACGCTAACAAACGTTAAACGACGAGCGATTTTAATGCGATTTTTACAAAGATTTTTCCCCACATTTATATACGAGACCCCCAGAGCAGTGCAGAGTTTAGCGGGTGGCACGTCAGTAATAATGGTCCGTGGGGAAACAAAATGCTCCGTGTGTAGTTAAATAGACCAAACTACATTATTTGCCTCAATGCTTTTTTTTTTTTTTGTATTTCAAAGTTACTCGCAGTCTGATTGGCTGAGCCGATCAGAACCCTGCGTTTAAAAAGTCCGACTTAAAAGCGTGTGAAAGCTCTAAAATCTAGCTTTTGCACTAATTACTGATCAAGTGGAGAACTCACCCGAGACCGGGTCCTGAGCCGGAACGTCTTCCGGAGCTGCTTTTCTCCGACCTCTGACGGGTTTGTCTTCCTTTTTAGGGGCGACGACTTTTGCTTCCACTTCGGTAGTTAATTCTGCCTCCTTTGTCACCGTTCTCCTCCCTTTGGCTGGCGCTGCTTCATTTGTTGGACCTTCTGCTCCAGCTCCTCTGCCCCTTTTCCTCTTTGGTAAGGACTCTGTATCTTGCGTTTCTTCGGTTACATCCTCCACGACCTTCCTTTTCTGCCCCCTCTTTGGGCCTTCGACATTCTGAGAGACTACCGGAAGGGCCGCCCTTCCTCTCCGGACTGGTTGAACATTTTCTTCAGCAACTGGTGTCTCCGGTTCGGGTTCTTCTTGTTTCTTTGCTCCTCTTCCTTTGCGCCCTTTGACTGCTGGATGCGACTGTTGCTTGGCCTCTGCATCGTCTTTAGATTCTGGTTTTTCTTTCGTCTTAGACTTCTGCAGTTCAGGTTCTTCTTTACTTTCATTGACTGAGGTGTCCTTAGTTGGGAGCACGGCTTTCTTGATGGGTTTCCCTCTACCTCTCTTAGGTACCGCCTTACTGCTAGGTCCATCAGAGTCGGTTTCTTTACCGGTGGACTCTGCTACCTTTGTTTCATTGCTGACAGCTTCCACAACTGCTACAGCATCCTTTTCGGCGAGTTCTGGCTCAGATTTTGGCGCGGCTTTTCTTCCACGGCTGGGCTTGACAACTGGAGGAGGAGCTTTGACGCTAGCTGCTTGACGGCCTCTCTTAACTGGAGCTTCTGCTTCAGCCTTGACAGCAGCTGTGCGCTTTCCTCTGACTGTTTTTTCTTCAGGGGCCTCCGACTGCTGAGCATTTTCCGAGTCAACACCGGTTTTGTTTTGTTCTTCATCCTGAGGTTCATTTAAGACCTGAGCTTTGGGCTGTTTTGTCCTCCTGCCTCCTCGGACAGTTTTCACCACCGGTTCTTCTGCTGGTTCCTCAATCACAGCAACTGTCGCAATGGTTTCTGTAGCAGGACCATTCGCAGCGTCCCGCTTGTTTCTGGCACCTCGGCCGGACCGGACCGCTGGAGCTTCTGGTTTAGCCTCAGATTCAACTGCATGAGGTTGGACATTGGACTTGTCAAACACTGCTTGATTGTTAAAAGCCACCTTCCTTCCTCGTCTTGACTTCACCACGGGCTCGTCAGGCATCACCTCAGAATCTGGAGCGGGGTTTGAGGTTTCTTCAACTGGGGTCTCCTTCTTTGTCATCCTGCCTCTCCTTGTTTTCGAGTTGGCAAGTTCTCCAAACTGAACTTCAGCACTTGCTGGTACTTGGGGCTCAACTACATCATCAAGCACCACGATACCCGAGCTCTTGGCGTCCGAATCCACGACGATGTTGGTGGGTTCGAGAGATTCCTCAATTAGCGGCACCTTTAGCATTTCCTTCTTTGCTGGCCTTCCTCTTCTGGATTTTGTGGTGGATTTCTGAATTTCTGCTGCAGAACTCTCTGGTACAACAGCTTCAGTCTCCACTAAAACATCTCGGATTTGAATCTCAAAGATTTCCTTAACTTCTGCAACCGGTGTGGGTTCCTTTCTTGTTGTCCTGCCTCTTCTTGCTCTGGTGTTGGACTTAGTGGGAGCCTCAATCTCAGCTGATTGCTGAAGTTCAGAACTCTCTGATGCCACATCAACTTCCTCGACCGAAGTTTTAGGCAGAGTTTCTGGCTTGTGTGGTTTCTCCGATTCATGTTTATTTTTTATGCCTCTCCTGGCTTTAGGAGCTGGAGAGTTCACGGTGAGTACTGGTTCTGCAGAAGCCTTCAAGTCAGCAACCAGCAAAACTTGAAAATTTTGTCCAACGTTTCTTCCTCTCCTGGGTTTAAGTGCCACTTGCTCATCTTCTGAAGAGGACTGAGATGGTTTCTGAACCTCGACTTGCTCCTTGGCCATTCTTCCTCTGCTCGATTTTCGAGCAGGACTTTGTACAGGAGCGTCCTTGAGAAGTTCAACAAAGGACTTGCCTCTCCTTGCTCGCACAGAAAGAACAGATGTTGCGGAATCAGCGCTAGGTTCCTCTTCAGTTCCTGAAACTGTAGCAGAAAGGGAATCAGAATCCACCAGATATTCTTGACTTTTCTGGGATTTCTGGGTAGTTCTAACTTGAGCATCACGCCTCGTCTTTTTCGCAGGGGTGGATCTGTGGCATTGCTCCTCTTGCTGGAATCCTGCAGATGGTGTGGACTCTACAGCCATGCTCATGGTTTCAGAAGTGCCAACAACCATCGCTTCGTGAGAGGTGACCAGGTCCATTTCCTGGTAAGAATTTTTTGCTCCTTCAGCCTCAATCTGCAGAACAACAGCTGCTTGGGCATTCTTTTTCACATCCTCAGCTGGGCAGATGTTCTCCTTCTCCTCGCTGGCATCTTTAAAGGAACAGATGAACACCATTTTTAGAGTATATTCTTCTACAAAATATTTCAAACAAGAGCTAAACAATTGTGACTGGAAAGAACAGCGTATGAACTCACCTTCCACAGAGAAAACCTCACAAACGACGGTGGAACCCAGCAATTCATCGTTTTTCTGCTTGGGAGACTTCATCAAATTATCGATTCCAAAGTCGTTCTCGACTGGCTCTCCTTTCTCCTTGGGGGTCTTCAGCAAGCGCTTCACACCAACTAAATCTTCAACCGGCTGGTTCTTCTGCTTGGGGGTTTTCATCAAGTGTTGAACACCAGTGAGGTCTTCCTCAACTGGTTGTTTCTTCTGTTTGGGAGTTTTCATTAACTGTTGAACACCAGTGAGGTCTTCCTCAACTGGTTGTTTCTTCTGCTTGGGGGTTTTCATCTGCTGTTGAATGCCAGTGAGGTCTTCCTCAATTAGTTTTTTTTTCTGCTTGGGAGTTTCCATTTTCTGTTGAACGCCAGTAGGATCTTCCCCAACCAACTGCTTACTCAACTTGGGAGTTTTCATTAACTGCTCAATGCCAGTCAGGTCTTCCTCAACTGGTTGTTTCTTCAGCTTGGGGGTTTTCAGCATCTGCTTAATGCCAGTGAGGTCCTCCTCCACCGCCCGTTTCTTCTGTTTGGGGGTCTTCATCACCTGTTTAACACCAGTGAGGTCCTCTTCAAACGGTTGCCTTCTCAACTTGGGCGTTTTCATCATCTGCTGTATGCCAGTGAGGTCTTCTTCAATCACCTGTTTCTTCTGCTTGGGAGTTTTCATCAATCGTTTCACTCCAGTGAGGTCCTCCTCTCGCTTATCCTTTTGGGTCTTGTCAAGTCTCTGCAAGCGTACAGCACACACTACAGGACTGTTCTTAACCTCTAAGGAGGTTTCCGTTCGCTTAGGGGTATTAAAAAGTTCTTGAACACCCTCCAAACTCTCTTCCTGAGGTAGTTTTGGTTCTGTGGGTGTCTTGAGCAATTTGCCTCTTAGATCCTCGATAGGCTCTGGTTTCTGCTTAGGCGTTCTCATGAGTCTTTTGACTCCTGTAAGGCATTCTGACGGGGCTGGTTTTTGTCGTGGTGTTCGGGCTGGTACGACCTTCTTGTTTTTGGTTTGATCTTCACTGGGCATATTGGGAGATGGAGAATAGGCTGCAGAGACGTCCATTTCTTCAATTAAACTTCCATCCTGGTTGCCCTGGAGGAGTCTGGTTACAGCTTCGCTGTTGTAGCGCCCCGGTTTGGCAGTGGACGCGAGACTCATGGGGGAGACCACCATTTCACCTGTATGCGGAAAATGTAACAAGTTTATTCTGGCAAAACTAAACTTAAAGATTTAAAACAGTGGTCCCCACTTTTTTGCAGTGAGGGCCACATTTCTTAATTTTTTCTAATTCATTGCTATTGATTAGATTGTATTTGCCTATAACTGATTAAATCTACAAATTGTTAAAAATGGACAATGTATGAAAAAAACTACAATTCTGTTTTCAAAAAATTCTAAAAAGATAAATATATTAATGCGCTCTCCATGCAGCACACAACACGCGGTGCCAGTGATTTGCCTCTAGTGGCCGCTCTTGTAACAGCAGCAGACCGGAACCTGGAAAAACTAGCGGTGTATTTTTGCTGATAGTTCCAGAGATCGACTATCTGTGCCTCCACCTCTATATTTCATTTGATATTTTAATTTGAAAGACAACCTTGTATTATTAAATACAGTTATATGGGCAAATATATATATATTTTTTAATTAAAACCATGTTTTCAAAATTTAATTGCCATTGTTCAGAGAGCCATTCCAAATGTGCCCACGGGCCGTAGTTTTGGGGAAAAAATAAAAAAAATAAAATAAAATAACTTAAATAAAATAAGTAAAACTAAAATAAAAAAGGAACCAAGACTTACCAGATTCTTCTGGTGTGTTTATTATGGACATTTCAGCGACACCAAGGGGACTTGCTGGACACTGATTAGTCTTTGTAAAAGCACTCTTCCGTCTGTTAGCGGGAGTTTTGAAGATATCCGACACCCCTGCAAACAAGCCAAGATTTCAGAAATCCGGGAAACCCTCGTCTAGCACAGTACCAAAATATTGAAGACTGTAGTCATTTTGAAGTAAGGATTGCTTTGCGATCAGTAGATGACAATGTAAACCGGTTAGCCCCGCCCACTTTACAGTGGGTCAAGTCAGTGATTAGCTAACAGCGACAATGAATTGAGCTTAAAATCAGGTTTCTGCAGGTTTCACCGTGTCAAAGTTAAGAATTAAGACCATAAAGAATGAAATTTAAGAATAATATTACGTTAAAAACACACAAATAAGTTTGTTATGCAAATGCAAGATAAATTAATAAAATTAATAAAAAATAAAACACACACACACACCGGTAAAATCTTCATCCATTTTCATGTCCTTTTTAAACAAAGCGACGTTGCATACTACTTTAGGGGCAGCACCAACACGCTGAGTCGGTCTCAAGTAGGCTTTGCCTACGACTATACTGGCTGGGGAATCTGCATGCCCAGTACTTGTGAGATCTTTTAGTCTGTGGGCAGGAGTCTGCAAGGAAGATATATAATAATAAAATATTAACTAAACAATGAAAGAATCCAAAATTTAAAAAAAAATAAATAAATAAAAAACTAAGCAAAGCAGCAAAATTACCTTCGGTTTGGCCACTTTGGTCTGCTTAACTGCTGCTTTCTTGCTTGCCGTCTTCTTAGCGCCACCTTCCGCTTGAGGTTTAGCTTGTCCAAACTTCACAATGTCAGCCCAAGAACTGACAACTTCAAACAAAACAAAAAGGGAGATTAAAAAAAAAAAAAAAGACATTTAACAATAATAAAAAGAAGACAACAAATAATTCTACCTCCTACATCAAACGTACCTTTTAAGTTAGCACGTGAAGCTCCACTTCTCCGTGATCGTACGACGTCACGTGCACTCTTTAGAACGCTTTTCGGGGTCTTCCGGGCAGACACCTTCATGCTGCTCCGTCTCGCCGTGGCCCTCGGGGTCACGCATTCCCGAGGCTGTTCTACAAGTACGGACTCTTCTTTCTCCTGAAAGGGGATTGGAGACGGGGTGCTGATTCGGGAAACCGAAAATCGGCCGTGCATTGTAGGCGTCTTGAGAAGGGACGCTTCACTTGTAGAGGGCGACTTCACTGATGGACTAGATCGCTTTGAGGATTTAGGGGTTGACTGGTTTGATGAGGATGGAGGGGTACTGGAAAGTTTACGAGTTTTAGCCTTTGGGCTTGGAGACTTCTTGACAGAGGAAGGAGTCTTGGCTGATGATGGACTCTTCGGAGTCTTGGGAGTGGTAGCAGTCTTGGGTATCTTGGCAGTGGAAGGGGTCTTTGGAGTCTTGGCAGGGGAGGGAGTCTTGGGTGTCTTGGCAGGGGTGGTAGTCTTGGCAGGGGTGGTAGTCTTGGCAGGGGTGGTAGTCTTGGCAGGGGTGGTAGTCTTGGCAGGGGTGGTAGTCTTGGCAGGGGTGGTAGTCTTGGGCGTCTTGGCAGGGGAAGGAGTATTTGGAGTCTTGGGCGTCTTGGCAGGGGAGGGAGTCTTGGGCATCTTGGCAGGGGAAGGAGTTTTTGGAGTCTTGGGCGTCTTGGCAGGGGAGGGAGTCTTGGGCATCTTGGCAGGGGAAGGAGTTTTTGGAGTCTTGGGCGTCTTGGCAGGGGAAGGAGTTTTTGGAGTCTTGGGCGTCTTGGCAGGGGAAGCCAATGTTTTTGGCAAAGCATTCTTAACAGGGCTCTCAGCAATATCCTCATCAAGCTGGTAACCCTACAGACAAGAGAGGCAGAGGCACTTAAGAAACCTGATGAAAATGAGCACCTAAAAACAAAACACTACAAGTGCCCCTTTTCGAACTTTACCATCAGTCCGATAGTGGAGGCTCTTCTGAGTAGAAACTGAGATTTCTGAGAGAACCCCAGGCTGCGTCTCCCGGGAGTTGCCCCTCGGCGTAGAGGGGAATTAGGCGGTAAACGCTTGTCAAAAAGTTCAGGGCTCAGCTGTCCACCAAAAGACACTCGTTTTCTCTTGGCCGCTGGAAGGTGAAGGTCGTCACATTTGTGCTTCTTACTCAAGGCCTTGCCATCACCTGCTGGACACCAAGGTGGTTCAGTCAAAAGTTTGCAAAAAAATGCATGTTAAATAATCTGCTAGACAGGATTTCCTTTTGAGTAAAGCTGCTTCTGCTTAAGAGTTAACAGTCACTGAAATACAGTGAACATAAAGCAAAACTAAACACTCCCTTGAATGAACAAATGCAGTTTGTCGCATTTTGCAAGTGCGATTTTTAGGGTTAACAATAGGTCACCGTAAGTTCTACATGTAGATAAGCAACAAAGATAGTAATTATTTGTATTGTGTTCAAGCATATTCTTTGGTAAATAACATTTATAAAATATTTATCTGACCTTTGTTGTCAGAAGTGGGCGTGGCTACAACTTCCTGTAAGACATCCTGGGCTTGAAGCCGTTTTCCCGCGTTAGTTCTCGGAGACGTCCTCGTGACCTGTTTCGCACTGGCCTCTTCAGCATCTGCTGGTTCCGAGAGATTCGGGGAAGTGGTCTGGTTCTCCGGAGTTCGAGAAGCGCTGCTCCTCCTTGTTTTCGGAGACTTGGTCTTCGGACTCTCAAAGACGATTTGCTGGGCCACCTGGCCAGGGGTGAACTTCTGCGGCGTGTTCTTTTGAGATCCACGTGTGCCGACGCCCTCGGGTGTGGCTGCGTTAACCTGAGCAGACAGGTTCTCCGTTTGAGCATCGTCTACAAGCTTGGCAGCAGAGGATCTTCTCTTCTTCTGGGTCGATTTCGGAGTCACCGGCTTCTCGTTCTCATGGGAAACCTTTTCGACTTCCTGTTTTTCCGCTGGAGGTCTAGAGAGGGGGGTGTCGGAAAAACTGGTAGATTTCCACGCAGGTTTGGTGACCAGATCTTGTTTGACCATGTTGTAAAGATCAGAGAAGGGAGACAAGGTGCTGTCCATACTCGCTTTGTTTTCCTGACTTCCAACACTCTGATCCAGGGGGGCGGGAAGGTTGGAGCCATCTTTCAAACAAGTATCTAAAAGAAATGAAAGAAATTAAGACATAAAGGTCAACCCACAGGCCATTATACAACACAAGTTCATCTGGGAAAAAAAAAAAACAATCAGGAGAACTCACCTGTGGCGTTTTCAGACTTCTTTTTCTCTGTGGTTCCAGGTGTGCGCTTCACCTGCTGGTCTTTCAAGACCTGGGAATTCGAAACAGAGGGCATTTAAATTGCATATCTCTCATTTTCTTTGCCTCAAGGGTTCACACTGAATTTACTTGGCAAAGGGGAAACAAAAATAATAGAAATAAATTAAAAATAAAAGGGAAAAAATTAAACAAAATAAAAATAAACAATTTATTCAACTTCAAAAAAACAAACAAAAAAAACATTTTTTTATTTGTAACATTTTTGTTTTTAAATAGTTTAAACACTAGCGTGATAAAAAAAAATCTGACTGAAAATTTGGTGGGCGGTAAGGAAAAAAATCAAAATACTAAATACCTTTTTTCATAAAGTGCTTTGTTTTCTAACAGCATTACGACAGGACATTTTGGACACTTCGCCCAAATAAACCTCTCACCTTGACGGCGTCTCCTTTACCGGTGTAGATAAGCGCTTCTTCTTCGGGGTTGGCGCAGGTGGATACTCGAATCTGCGCAGGTCAAGAACAAGTTAAAACCAAACTAGTTATTTAAAAAAATAATTCCTGCACTGAGAATGTTGAGAAAAAAACGCACCTGAAAGAGCGATCGATAATTGTGATTAGATCTCCGTGCTTTAAACGCTCGGACTGCTGCAGGATCGTGCCGTTGATGAGAGTCGGGTTCACTGAACTCAGGTTGGTCAAAATAAGCTTTGCAAATAAAGAGAGGAGAGTGGGGAAAAAAAGGTCAGTTATGGAAAAGGTCACATGATCGAACGCATCATAGGGTCGTCTCATTGAGAGTCCATTGTTTTTATTAAGACTTAGCTCGGAGGGGGCGGGGCTTACAAGTGACTAGTTCTACACAAATACAGAGTGGCTCATCTGCATATTCTATTGGGTGATGATAAATAATAACAGCTAGGAAGCTTTTAATGACTCAGACCATCTGCCCTACTATTCAAATACATTCGATTACCACAAACGTCGGCGGAAAAAACACAACACACTCTTCGTTACCTCTTTGTTTTCGTTGAACTCGATTCTGCAGTGCTCTTTAGACACCTGGGGCAGTTGGATCCGGATATCACAGTCAAGCTTCCTGTAAAACAATTAGAAAGAACCAGCCATCAGTTTGAGTGATTATTCATTCAGGGTGGAGAAAAAGCCTGCATTAAATCCCAGAGTCAGCGTCTCCTCCTGACGTACAAGATCAAACGATCGGCTTTAAACAAGCGGCAAAGTCTATAAACGACGTCGAATTGGCTGCAGTGGCTGAGCTGCTTTACTGGAAGGGTTTAAGCATACAGTTTAGTCGCCATTTATCGTTTTTACCTCCTTTTGGGGGCTGCGTTTAATGGCATATGGTGGGCGTGGCTAACGCTTTGATCACTGTATTCGGCATCCAAACAGGGAAACCGGAAGACCTGGAACTGGACTTGAGCCAATGATGCAGAAAAAAAAACTAAAGCCGTTCAACGTTTAAAAAACACCAGAAGGTCGACCATCAGCTTGGTGAGTCACACGCCTTTTTTTTTTATTATATATATATATATATATATTCAAAATATATATATATTAAAAAAACATTTAAAAAAAGCATCAGAGATAAAAAGAGCTAAATAATATATTGGGTGATCGCAATCAAATATTATAAACAAATGACTACTGAAAGTAAATTAAGTGATTTTTCTTTTATTTATTTATTTATAGACTCGTATTTGGACACAGCAGAAATAATTTCCAAAAAAAAAAAAAAGGTGTCAAATGATTAAGGATCTGAAATCGCTTGGTCACGTGGTGTCTAAAAACCAACGCTGATTGGCTATAAGAATTTATGACGTCAAACGAAAAAAAAAAAAAAACCCGCGTGTTCAAACAAGTTTCTTTTTCAGTGAGTCAAATCAAATCGTACGAATCGACTCCCATACAACGTGTTACATTTCTTTTTTTAGTTTCCAAATCAAACGATTTTGATATGCGATCCTTTTAAATAAATAAACAGATATTATATTTTTTCAAAACAACAAAACAAGATGCTGTTATTTTATGCACAGTCTAACAGCTTGTGTCGGCTCGGAATCAAAAACAGGACGATTCACCCTCACGCAGCTCAAGCGTTTAAAAGGAAAAGATTTTGATTTCGATTTGTTTTCTTGTTACACTTTATATTACAGCACAAAAGAAAAAACAAATTATATAAATACACATCGTGGACAGTAGGAGAGTCGACTCAATTCGACACAGTGAGTCGACTCCTTTACTAACGACACATGGCTATTAAACAGCCATGCGAGAGTTGGGTATGAAAAGTTAGACAACATAAGTAAAAAAATTACTTTATATTACTACATATATATACATATATACAAATATATAAATAGACATTAAAATACGAATTATTGGTTATTACATACCTCCCGAAAAGGCAGGATGCTGTGAGGGGAAATTCGGTGCCATCAGTCCCGTTTCTTTTGATCACCACGATTTTGCCGAGTAAAGGCATTTTCCTTACACCAGATGTACTTACCTGATGGAGAAAAACAAAGCGATGAAAAACATTAAAATGCATAAGTGTTTATTCTTATTGTAATTTGAGGCTGAAGTCAACACCTAGCCCGCTAACATGTGCTGCTCCACAGCTCCCTATATCGATCACAATCTGCTTTATAATGTCAGAAAAATAAACAACATACAACCACGCATGATTATTGATTATAGACTTTAAACACGATATTAGTTTATCTATAAAACCGCCGGTGTTCTTTCAAGCACTCGTTTTCCGACAAATCCCGCCTCTTGGCGCTGATTGACTGGCACGTCTTACGGACATGGAAACCAGCCAATAGGAAGACGCTCGCGAGATAAACCAGCCAATCACGGCGCACATGGAGAGAGCAGTCGGAAAACGGTTAGGATCTAAAAGGCGTAAAACCGCTAAGTTTGCTAAAGGGGAAAAACAGTGCACAAAACGTCCGATTTACGACATACACGCGTTACCTAAATTAAAACAGATCTTCAAGGCGAATTATATTCCATTGATCATAAAAAAATGCGACACTACAGCGGACATGAGCCTCCTCTGGAAGCGACCGCTTCACACTGACTACAGTACGAAGCGTGCCGGGGCCACTGTGCACGATCCGTATCCATCCGCCAAACACCAAACCGCTAAGCAACACAGACTTTCTTTTTAAATCTAATGAATAAATCAACACGAATTATTTTCACATTAACGCACACGAACTAAACAAACCATTCAATCCATCCGCGTGCCTTTCCGTCAGGAACTATTTTGTTTACTTCGAACAAGTCGGATGAACACCGCGGCCAATCACGACTACGAGTTTGAATGGGGTTCGAAATTCCGCGCGAAGGCAGTTGATTGGTTCGACGCTGGAAAGGAGGCGGAACACCTTCCAGCCAATAGTAGGACGGCTCCTGTTTAAACTGCGTTTGAGTGACAGCACAGATGGCCAGTCAGAACGCAGATTATGCAGATTATCTTTAATGATTATAATCACAAATGAAATTAATACATTTTACTATATAGAAACTATATGTCATTTTTATTGGTGTTAATTTTTTTTACATTTTAGATGCTCTTCCAAAATATTTATATATTCATAATAACTAATAATACTAATAATAAATAATAATACTGATAGAACGGATGTTTATAGCTACTATAACATACACAACATCAGGAAGATCAGACCCTTCCTAACAGTGCATCTCGTCCAGGCCCTTGTCATTTCTAGGCTGAATCATTGCAATGCTTTTCTGGCCAGACATCCAACATGCAGCAGCAGGTCTTGTATTTAACAAGCCCAAGAGAGCCCATGTCACACCGTCTTTGTGGCTCTGACAAGTCCAGCAGCATCTCCACTTCGTGAGAAAACCGAAGAAGCCACAGCTGCCATTCAGAGAATCCTGAGCAGCTGCATTGCCGTCTGGTTTGGGAACGACAAAAATTCTGTTAGCAGTTTTTACATTTGTTGCTTGAACCTAAAGTTTACACGTATTGAATTGTATTTTTATTTTGGGCAATCACTGGGTACTAGGGGTGTAACGGTACACGGTACAGTCGTCCCCCGGAAAATTAAGAAATCCATGATTTTTAGACGTACTCCCCACAACCCCCTACACAGGCTTTACAGTAAAAGTCGCATTTCAGACCATAAACAAAGCGAACACTAGGAACAATGTTTTTACTAGAACAGACTAAAAGAGAGAGAGAGAGAGAGAGAGAGAGAGAGAGAGATAGCTGCTTTGTATTGAGGAACAAAGATGCTGCGATTCTATTGGCTAAGTCAACAGCCCTTCTAGCTTCCTGATTGGTCGGAGAACTCCACCAACTCACTGGCATTTTATTTGCTTTATTTATCACTTGATTAAATTAAAAAGATTTGTATTGTGTTTTTAAAAATCTTATAGAATTTGTGAAATGTTATTCCTAACGTTCCTAAACATTCGGTCCCACCTCGGATTCCCGCGGATTAAAAGATAATCCGTGACTTGCGTTAGTTTGGTTCCAAACGAGAACCCGCAAATTTTCCAATCCACGAATTATCGGGGGCGTTATACTGGGCTTTCATTTACCGGATGCAATCGTTTATTTTTAATTTTTTTTACGTGCGGAACGTAGTTGTCACAGAACAACCTTCATGATCCGAACCAGTCTGGGTTCAAAGCGGCACATTCCACAGAGACGGCCCTTTTGGCTGTTTCTGAGAAACTGCATGGCTTTTGTCAGCCAATCTGTCATCTGTACTTATCTTCCTGGACCTTTCAGCAGCATTTGACACAGTCAACCACAAGACACTTTTGTCAACCCTCAAGAGCCTTGGTATCTGCGGAACAGCATGGGAATGGTTTGCTTCCTACCTGGAAGGTCGCTCATACCAGGTAACATGGAGGGGATCCACATCTGCCCCGTGCAGACTCACCACTGGCTCTGTACTTGGTCCCCTCCTTTTCTTCCTCTATACCCACTCCATTGGTGAAGTCATATCCTCACATGGGTTTTCTTATCACTGCTATGCAGATGACACTCAACTTTTCTTTCCCTCCATCAGATACCACAGCTTCCGCTCGGATCTCAGCATGCTTGTCAGACATATCTTTATGGATGAGTGCTCACCAACTAAAACTCAACCCCAGCAAAACAGAACTGCTGATCATCCCAGGTGATTCATCTCCAGGTCAAGAT
This sequence comes from Silurus meridionalis, assembly GCF_014805685.1. Lineage (NCBI taxonomy): Eukaryota > Metazoa > Chordata > Actinopteri > Siluriformes > Siluridae > Silurus > Silurus meridionalis. The sequence continues at coordinate 1,749,945 of NC_060890.1, read as the reverse complement.
CTCCAAATAACACTTCATGACCCTCTGCTCTCCCCTTCAGCCACTGCTCGTAACCTTGGGGTAACTATGGACAATGAACTGTCTTTTTCCCCACATGTCGCTAATGTTGCTCGTTCTTGTCGATTTCTTCTCTATAACATCCGAAGGATTCGACCATTTCTGTCCATACAGGCTGCCCAGGTGCTTGTTCAGTCTCTTGTCATTTCAAGACTTGACTACTGCAACTCTCTGTTGGCAGGTCTTCCCCTGAACGCTATTCATCCACTACAAATGATCCAAAACGCAGCTGCATGACTTGTGTTCAATCTGCCCAAGTTCTCCCACACCACCCCACTGCTGCGCTTCCTTCACTGGCTTCCAGTAGCTGCACGTATCAGATTCAAAACACTGATGCGTGCCTACAAGGCCAAAAATGGACCAGCACCATCTTACCTTAGTGACCTCATCACATCTCGCACTGCACCACGCTGTCTGAGATCCTCCAGCACTGCTCGACTGGTACCTCCTTCTCTCAGAATGAGAGGTAAGTACACTTCAAGGCTCTTCTTTGAAGTACAGGGGACGCCCCCTGTACTTCATGAACGAATAGAAATGAATGCAAAAAAAACGACAAGCCGTTTTACGTTACGCATTTCTTCCCTTTTACTAACCCAGCCATTAGGGAGGCACAAGCCAGTGCACTCTTAGTGCCGGTCCCAAGCCCGGATAAAAGGGGGGGGTTGTGTTAGGAAGGGCATCCAGTGTAAAAAAGTGCCAAATCGAATATGCGGTTTACAAATAAGACTTTAATGGGCGTATAGGTGAAGGGAACAGAGGTGATGAGGAGGTGATGGGTTGGTATGGTTTTAAGGAGAGGAATGTGGAAGAGCAGATGGTGGTAGATTTTGCTAAAAGGATGGAAATGGCAGTGGTCAATACATATTTTAAGAAGAAGGAGGATCATAGGGTGACGTATAAGAGTGGAGGAAGGTGCACACAGGTGGACTATGTTCTATGTAGGGGATGCAACCTAAAGGAGATTGGAGACTGTAAGGTGTTGGCAGGGGACAGTGTAGCTAGACAGCATCGGATGGTGGTCTGTAGGATGGTTTTGGAGGTGAAGAAGAAGAGGAGAAGAGTGAGGACTGAGAGAAGAATAAGATGGTGGAAACTGAAGGAGGAAGAGTGTAGTGTGAGGTTCAGGGAAGGGGTCAGTCAGGGGCTCGGTGGCGTTAAAGAGGTGCTGGATGTTTGTGGAACTACTGCAGGAGTGATGAGGGAGACCGATAGAAAGGTACTTGGTGTGACATCTGGAAATAGAAAAGAAGACAAGGAGACATGGTGGTAGAATGACGAAGTGCAGGAGAGCATAAGGAGATAGAGGCTGGAGAAACAGAAGTGGGATAGACAGATTTATGAGAAAAGTAGGCAGGAGTACAAGCAGATGCAGCAGCAGGTAAAAAGGGATGTAGCAAAAGCCAAGGAACAGGCATACGAGGAGTTGTAGAAGTAGGACAATAAGGAAGGAGAGAAGGATTTTGTAGCAAATGGCCAGGAAGAGGAACCAAACTGGGAAGGATGTGCTGCAAGTTAGAGCAATAAAGTGTGTTGAGAAGATGGAGGGAGTATTTTGAGCAGCTGATGAATGAGGAAAATCAGAGAGAGAGAAGGTTGGATGATGTGTAGTTGGTGAAGCAAGAAGTGGATAGGATTAGTAAGGAGCACGTGAGAGCAGCGATTAAGAGGATGAAGAGTGGAAAGTCGGTTGGACCAGATGACATAAGGTGGTGTGGAGATGTTTAGGAGAAATGCAGTGGAGTTTTTAACCAGATTGTTTAACAAGATTCTGGAAGGTGAGAGGATGCCTGAGGAATGGAGAAGGGGTGTGCTGGTACTGATCTTTAAGCATAAGGGAGATGTGCAGACCTGCAGTAACTACAGGGGAATTAAGTTGATCAGTCACACCATGAAGTTATGGGAAAGAGTAGTGGAAGCCAGGCTGAGAGAAGAGGTGACCACCTGTGAGCAACAGTATGGTTTCATGCTGAGGAAGAGAACCACAGACGCATTATTTGCTTTGAGAATGTTGATGGAGAAGAATAGAGACTGTCAGAAGGAGTTGCATTGTGTGTTTGTGGATTTAGAGAAATCGTACGACAGGATGGAGAGAGGAGTTGTGGTATTGTATGAGAAAGTCAGGTGTGTCAGAAGTATGTGAGGGTGGTGCAGGACATGTATGAGGACAGTGTGACAGCAGTGAAGTGTGCAGTAGGAACGACAGACTGGTTCAGGGTGAAGGTTGGATTGCATCAAGGATTGGCTCTAAGCCCTTTCCTGTTTGCAGTGGTGATGGGTTAGGGTTAGGGTTAGGATTAGGGACAGGTTGAAGGACGAGGTCAGACAGGAGTCTCCCTGGACTATGATGTTTGCAGATGATGAGTAATTTGTGGTGAGAGTAGGGAGCAGGTTAAGAAAAACCGGGAGAGGTGGAGATATGCGCTGGAGAGAAGAGGAATGAAAGTCAGTAGGAGTAAGACAGAGTACATGTGTGTGAATGAGAGGGAGGGTAGTGGAGTGGTGCGGTTACAGGGAGAAGAGGTGGAGAAGGTGGAGGAGTTCAGGTACCTGGGGTCAACAGTGCAAAGTAATGGAGAGTGTGTTAGAGAAGTAAAGAAAAGAGTGCAGGCAGGGTGGAGAGGGTGGAGAAGAGTGACAGGAGTGATTTGTGATAAAAGAGTATCTGTGAGAATGAAAGGAAAGTTTATAGGACTGTGGTGAGACCTGAGATGTTGTATGGATTAGAGTCAGTGGCATTGAGTAAAAGACAGGAGGTGGAGATGGAGGTAGCAGAGCTGAAGATGTTGAGATGTTCGTTGGGAGTGATGAGGATGGACAGGATTCAAAATAAGTTTATTAGAGGGACAGCGCATGTAGGACGTTTTGGTGACGAGGTGAGGGAGGCGAGATTGAGATGGTTTGGACATGTTCAGAGGAGGGACATGGGGTATATCAGTAGGAGAATGCTGAGGATGGAGCCACTAGGAAGGAGGAAAAGAGGAAGACCAAGGAGGAGGTTTATGGATGTGGTGAGGGAAGACATGCAGGTAGTTGGTTGGAAAGAGGCAGATGTAGAGGACAGGGGGGATGGAGACGGATGATCCGCTGTGGCGCCCCCTAATAAGAGCAGCTGAAAGAAGGTGGTGTATAACACTGACATACGATGCACCAGCAGGTGGTGCTGTAGAGTTTCACTGAAAGGAGGCTATTCTATTCTAACACTGTGACACAGGATGCACCAGCAGGTGGTGCTGTAGAGTTTCATCAAAGGAATACAAACTAGCAAGATTTGATTTACATTTATGGCATTTGGCAGATGCCCTGATATCCAGAGCGACTTACAACCGAGAAGTTGAGGGCCCTGCACAAGGGCCCCGCAGCGGCATCTTGGATTAGCTCGGAATTTGACCTCGTGACCTTCCGATTCCACATCCTATGCCTTAACCAACGAACACTGTTTTGTATGACAAATGCAACCGAGGCTTTTTTTTTTTTTTTTTTTTTTTGCAACCACAGTTTTATCTCATTTCATCTGTGCACAATTTACACAAGTGTAAATTTTTTTTGTTCAACATTTCTGTTTCCATGAAAAAAGAAAAAGAAAAAAAACCCTGCATCATCATCAGTTTGAAATAAAAGAACAACTCTTTCCCTCTGTATTTTTTTCATCTCCAGACATAAAAAAAGAGAGAAAACAAAACAGTGAAGAAATACAGCGACACTCCGAGTCCAAAGTTTTCCAAGGTTTTGTTGTTGTTGTTGTTGCTTCACGATCATTCCTAGGCTTGTCTATATATATATATACTTATATATTTATGTAAAAAAACAAAAACAAAAAAAGAACAGCCTTTTGGAAGTTAGGCCGAGTCCATCGTTTATTCGTCGTGGTCGAGTCCGGGCCTGAGATGTTGGAGGAAGAACATGTAAAAGAAAACAAAAAAAAATGTCCACACTCGTCTCGAATCCTTCGCTCTCGTTCGTTCCGATTTTTCGTGTCTGTCAATTATTCCTCCGTCTCTCTGGTGAGTCTTTACAATAACGGAGAGAGAAGAAAAAGAAAGCGGTGGACGACTGATCCCCTGCAGCAGTGAGTGGGTGGAGCTAAGAAGAAGAGGAGATTATAGTGTGTGTGTGTGTGTGTGTGTGTGCGTGTGTGTGTGTCAGGGCGATTGTGTAGATGGGCTGCTGTGGGTGGAGCTGGGCGAGGGCGAGGGACTGCAGCTGCCCGAGGGGGCGGGGTTTGACCGTGAGCTGGTTCCACCCACTGAGCTCTCCAGCCCCTCGGAGTTCTCCAGCATCTCCTGGATCAGAGGAGGCATCGAGCCTGGGATCTCCATCTTCAGCGTGATCACTCTCTCCGCCCCTGAAAGAGAAATATTTGTTCAATACGATCAAGTATCAAATAATGACTTTCATTTTTCAAGTTGCTGAACAAACAGAGAGAAAAAAAAACAAACCGTGTGAGGGAGAGAGACGGCAAGAGAGAGTGGAAAGTGAGGCGGAAAAGAGATATAACGAGAGAGAATCCAACAAGAAAGGCAACAAGAAAGCAAGACAAAATAGAAAAAGAGAGCAAGAGATAAATACAGACAAAGAGACTAAACCAGAAAGTGATACTGAGACATACAGCAAGAGGGAGAGAGAAATAGAGAGATACACAGAGACAGAGATACAGCAAGAGAGAGACACACACACAGAGATACAGCAAAGAGAAACACAGAGAGATACAACAAGAGAGAGAGAGATACAGTAAGAAAGATATAGCAAGAGAGAGAGAGAGACAGAAAGACACAGAGAGATACAGTGAGACAAAGAGATACAGCAAGAGAGAAAAGAAAGACACAGAGAGATACAGTGTGAGAGAGAGGTACACAGCAAGAGAGAGCGACACAGGGATACAGTAAGACAGAGAGATACAGCAAAAAGAGAGAAAGAGAGACACAGAGATACAGTGAGAGGGATACACAGCAAGAGAAAGCGAGAGAGAGATACAGTGAGACAGAGATACAGTAAGAGAGAGAGAGAGAGAGAGAGAGAGAGAGTAAAATGAGTTACTGTGTGAGAATGTGTGTTTGTGATCGTGTGTGTGAGAATGTGTTTGAATTTGCATGTGTGTAAGAATGCATGTGAGAGTATGTGTGTGTGTGAGAATGTGCGAGTGTGTGTGAGAACGTGAGACAGTGTGAGTGTGTGTGTGTGTGTGTGTGTGTGTGTGAGAGACACACTCACCTTTAGCACTGATGCTCCAGGTCTGTGATCTTCATCAGCATCTTGGGGAACATGTGGGGTTTGTGTGGCCTCCTCTTCCTCACGTAAAGCTTCAGCGCCTCCAACAGCGGCTCCTGCAGCACATCCACCTTATCGGCTTCCTCCAGGTCCTGTCGATCTGCTCACACACACACACACACACACACACACACACACACACACACACACACACACACACACACGTATATGAATAGGAGCAGGTCACTGTGTTGCCACTGGATGGTGCTGAAATTCCATAAATTGCCTACATATAGTAGCCTGCTGTGAAACTCAAACATAATTAAATGCCAAAAATGACTAATAATATAAATATATAAATTCATAGATAAAAAGTGTGTGTGTGTGTGTGTGTGTGTGTGTGTGTGAATGAGTGTGAATGTGAGAAAGTGAGTGTGTGTATATGAGCGAGTGATCGTGAGTGTGTGTGTGTGTGTGTGTGTGTGTGTGTGTGTGTGTGTGTGTGTGTGCTTACCCCACACAGCAGGCAGATGGCGCTGAGCAGTCCCGTCTCAGCGTCGTCCATCTCAAGGGGCAGCAGCTGGTTGGCGAAGGCGAACACCAGGTCTGTGAGCGGCCCGAAGCCGGCGTTGTGCATCTGCGTGCGGTTCAGCGTCAGACCGTCCGAGAAGGTCATGGTGTCCTGCTCGGGCGTGTAGCGCGTACAGATGCGCAGGATCTGCCGCGAGAGGGGCGTTAGCGTGACGAACGGTACGGCTTAGCGATAAAAACGGTTACGGCTGAGAGTCTCACCAGGATGTCGAGGCAGGCGGCTTTCAGCAGCGTGATCTGGTCTGCGATGGACAGCGTGGTGAAGCCCGGGAGCTGCTTGGCGAACTCCACTGTCTTTATGATGCACTTGGTGGAGAGCTCGCTAAACTTATCCCACAGATCCACGTCCAGAGCCACGCGTCGCTCCGAACTGTTACTCTGTGTACACACACAAACGCACACAGACACAGCAACAGATGTACACACATGCAGAGACACACAAAGAAACAGACACAAACACACACAGAGACAAAAAGAAACAGACACAAACACAAACGACAGACATACAGAGAGAGAGAGAGAGACGCACACAAACGTACACACAACCATATACATACATGCACACACACGGAAACAGAGACACAAACGCACACAGTCAAGGCAACAGATGTACACACACACAAGGAAAGAGACAAAACACACACAGAAAGAAACAGACACAAACACACAGAAACAGACACACACACACACAAAGAAACAGACACAAACACACACAACGACAGACAGAGAGCGCACACAAAGGTACACACACAACCATATATACCGACAAACACATACACACGTGAAGACACAAAGAGACACACACACACACACACACACACACACACACACAGTTCAATTAGTGAGAAATCTTCAGGTGACAGCTGGATGTCTTACACTTGAGACTCCTTCCATAAATATTAAAGCAAAATATTTTGCCCACACACACACACACACACACACACACACACACACACACCGTGGTGTATTTGCCGAGTTGACACAGCGAGGGAAACGTGTCCTGGTGCGCTTTCCTCACTCGCTCGATCATCAGCTCCGTGTCGGCACTCAGCACGCCGCTTTCCACACACTCCACCTTCTTCTCCTCCTTCTTTTTCTTGTTCCTATCGTTCCGCACCGCTACACACACAGACACACACACACACACACACACACACACACACACAGACACACACACACATTAGATGGAATTCCTCTCACATTCATTTGTGCCAGCTAGCTAATGGGTTAGCGCTGAATAATTAGCTTGCATTAACTTGGCATAAAAAAAATCTTCTCAGAAAGGGTTCGTGATAGCGAGCTAGCCGCTTAGCATGGTATTAACCAGTGTTGTGCAAGTTATTAAAAAATAGTAACTAGTTACAGTTACTTCTTTCAAAAAGTAACTCAGTTACTTTGTTGATTATTTACACCAAAATGTAATGCGGTATTGTTAAAAGTAACTTTTTAGTTACTTTTTTAAAGAACCTTCTTTAATGTTCCAATTAATGCCCTTTTATGTGTTATGGTCTACAAACACAAAACTGACTTAAACACAAAGTCATTTTTAAACACTATTTTACTGAAGTCAGAGCAGCACAAACTGAATATATCACAAGCATTTCTGAAATAAATAACAAAACAAGCTGAATAATATATTCACAATCAAAAACTAAAGTGGCTTCTGCATCATAAAAGCTGTTGTGTTGAGCTCTTAAAAATGTTCCTTTCACAGCTGAAGTATGAAAACTATCAACAATGTAGAACAGAACACCGGGTTAGCTTCTAGCTCCTCAGGCATGGAGTTTCTGGAGGTGTTGCTATCGCAGTAGATACGAGCTTCGAACCAGAAAGACACAGCTTACATTAGACTAAAAAGTTTTTGTCTTTATACTCAACTAAAGTGAAATAATGATCATATTTCCACTTTGAGAAACTCGTCTTGCTCTCGCCTCGCCTCGCCATTACTGCCGCACAGACCTGAATAAACGGAGACACGCCCACAGTGCATCTTCTTTGTGTACAGGGGTTAATCCTCCAATCCTTCAATGCGTCGCTGCTGTAAGCAGGTTAGACTGTAGTCTACACTTCAGCCCAAATTCATTCATATAAAAAAGTAACGGGTAATGCACCATACAGTAACAGTAACGGAGTTACTTTATTTTTAAAAGTAACGCGTTACAGTATTAGTTACTGTCAAAAGTAACGTGTTACCGGTAACGCGTGCGTTACTGCCCAACACTGGTATTAACAATGCGCTTTTAGCGATCTAGTCACTTCAGCTCGTATCGGCTAGCTGTTGAATTTAGTTATAAGACTGTAGTTCTAGTTCAAATAGTTCAAAGACTAGAAAAATGTTCTAATTACAAGGTAAAAATCCTCTCAGAAATACTGCCACATTAGCTCACTTTTCACCAGCTGGCACTGAAGGACCGATTTTTCAAAAAATACGAGGTGAAAAACACAAACCGTGTCACTGTTGCTCACATTGGTTAGCTAGCCAGCCATGCAATTGCAAACGTTTCAGGAAAAGCGCAAAATTTAAATCCTTTTATGAATCCCACCGCTTCAGCTCAAGCTAGCTCTCTCTTTAGCACTTAATGATTTTTAATAGGGATGCACCGAAATGAAAATTCTTGGCCGAAACCGAAAACCGAAAAAAGAGGAAAGCAAGGCCGAAAACCGAAACACCGAAATAAATTATGCTAATTATTATTACCATTGCATTTATGTCTATGACTGTGTACTAAACTTACTAAAATCAAGGCATTTCAATTGCATAAATTAAAATTAAAGTTTCAAAGAATAAATCAATTACAAATTATGAAAATATTTATTTATAGCACATTGCAGCAATGCACAGGATAAAATAAAATAAAACTTAGTCTTAAATGTTTAACTTAAATGCGCTCATGTGTACATTAAATAATAATGTACAGGCCCTCTGGCCTGCTGAAAGGTTGTAAAATTAAATATGTTCTTTCATAAAAACAAAGTGCATTCAGAACAAGTGCAACTGCTTAAAGATACAACAATACAACATCACTGGGAAACTTCCTGCCTTTTCAAAAACGTCCACCACAGACGGAGTGCGCGTGCTCGGAGGGGTTTTGCTTTTCTGTGCCGTGTTCCTCTGATATTCAGCATAGCGATCGGGATGTTTGGATTTCAGGTGATAAATTAAACCCGACGTGGAGAAAGTTTTTGCAGACAAAATTTCGGCATTACATGTTTTGCAAATCGCTCTCTGTGGGTCTTTCTCAGATATACTGAAATACGTTCACCCCGCAGACATGTTGTTTTAGACATGCACGTGCAGGCAGCGGTTTCTGTTTGCGTCATCACAACACACTGTTTCACACTTTCGGCCGAAAACCGAAAATGCACTTTTGGGCCATTTTCGTACGAAAATTTTCGGTGGCCGAATATTCGGTGCATCCCTAATTTTTAATAACACCGTAATATAAGTACCGTCAATTTAGCTAAACTAAGGTAACATTGAAGGAGAGACTCTTGACATAGTGCAAAAATTTTCTCACAAATTGTCCCTATTGCTAACTTTAGCTAGCTAGATGTGTATTATTAAATTATTAACATTTCATTAAGAAAAACGTTTGTGTGTGTGTAAATTATTAACAAGTATAAGTCAAATATTTTAATGAAATAAAAATATCAATAACACTGTCACTTTAGCTAGCAGTCTATATAATAATATCTCACTAAACAATCAAACATTTCGAGCATAAAGTTAAAATTCTCACAGAATTCCCATCACATTAGCCAATTCTAGCTATGTCTATCACGAATGAATTATTTTTAAAATAATGAAATGATGGAAAGATTCTTTCAGAAATCATGCGACTTTAACTCACATTTAATAACTAGCCTTAAAGAGCTTTTAGCTTTTAAAAAAAAAATCAGAATTCCTTCCACGTTTGTTTATCCTAGGTAAATGTGGTAAAATGTTGCTGAGGCCACTTTTTTACCACTTTTCACGTCTGAGGTGAAAAATGGTCAGCGTTTGCTCAGGCTAGCTAGCTGGGCTTTGAATTCCTCTCAGGAATCCTGCCAGTGTGTGGTAGGTAGCTAGTATTTTCTGTTTTCTAAAGTTGGAGGCTAGACATTTGTCACACATTAGTCGATTATGTGATTTATCACCATGTGTGAGCAATATTCCACACACACAAACACACACACACACACACACACACCTGAAGCTGTCATTGTGCCGCCTGCATCATTCCATTATTCTTTTTCCAATCTGTGCGAACATTAATGCTCCGTCCCTCTCTCGCTTTCTCCCTCCGTCTTTGTGCCTCTGGAGAGGTGAAATTAATTCCTAAATAAAAGCGGGCCGTGCTTAACGCCGCCACGTTAGCTGTGCTGACAGATCGGTGCCCTGCACACACACGGTTTAATGAAGCCATTAAAGAACTATTAGCGTGGCCGCTTCATCAGTCACACACAAGATCCTGCAGGGGGAACAAAGTGTGTGTGTGTGTGTGTGTGTGTGTGTGTGTGTGTTTTCTCATCTTGGAATTCATTAGGTAAAGACACACTGAGAAATCCAAGAGTGTAGAAAAGAAAGGTGGGCTTATAAGGATCAGGTACACGCCTACCGTCTGAAGAATAGGGACTGTTAAAAGTGTGTGTGTGTGTGTGAGAGAGAGAGAGAGAAAGTGCAGGAGGAATCATCAGGGGATGATGAAAGTAAAAATTCCACATTGCACTCAAATACAAACTTTTATAGGGACCGGTTTATTACCTACTCTATGGGGACTTGGGGTTTTACTGAGGTAAAAATTAACCAGAGCACTGAAAATCTGATTTGTGTGTGTGTGTGTTTTCAATTAACATGGTGACTGTATTAACATTTGCATAGTGGAGAGTCCTCAAAACACACACAAACTCTTGTCCTTATAATGTAAAAAAATATATTATTGTGTGTGTGTGTGTGTGTGTGTGTGTGTGTGGGAGGGGTTGTTATACATAACTGTTCATGGTTTATTGGGACCAAATGATAAAAATTCATTTTAGTCTTTATGGGGACATTTGGCTGTTTGAAATTTTTTTTTTATCTAACCACAAAAAAGTAGTAAAATATATATTTATTTTCTTTAAGGAAACATTGATATAAAAAAAAAAGAAGCAGAATAGGTATGAGCGTCCTGGAATTTTATATTGGTATCTTGCGCTAGAAACTGATAACGCCAGTTCTGTATAGCAGAAGGTGTGTGTGTGTGTGTGTGTGTGTGTGTGTGTGTGCGCTCGTGTCTCCGCCTGTCTCTTGCGGCTGTAATTCGAGGGAAGAAAATTAAAGCGCTGACAGCTCGTCTGTCACACGCACGAAATTCAACGGAAAGATAAAAATGTCAATGTTCCTTTCCTCCTCCTCTTTTCAGCATCCCTCCATCATCCTGCCCGGAGATGAGCTCCAGCTGTAATGGGACTGAGGGAGTGTGTGAGTGCGAGTGGTGTGTGTATGAGTGGAATTGGGAACTGATGTGTTTGTGTATCATGTAAAGTGGTGTCTGTGTCTGTGTGTGTGTGTGTGTGTGTGTCTTGTTTTAACCGCTAGCTTCCTGACATGTTGTGCCACATTTCTTGCATTTTAGTCCTTAAAAACCTTATTTTACAATCAAAATAAAAACATATCTAATTCTTTTTTCAATGCCGCATGTCCGTAAAAACCATAGTTTTGAGGTCGTTTCTTTGTTAAAGCCGAAGGCTGTGGTAACTGAAGGTTACCACAGAGGTAAGACGACTATGTTGAGATGTGAATTACCACTGAGAGAACAAAATGAGCGATTGTGTTGCTATGGAAACACCCACAAAACCTAATTACCTTTCACTAAGTTAGCTAACCAGCAACAGTCCTTGTGACATCATGCTATGTGATGACAAGCGACGTTTCATTGTCATTTGGGAACATTTACGTTTGTTTAATTTCGGCAATTTTGAAAAATCAATAGTTCAACAAAATTGCAAATGACTCCACGATTGCTGTGATTTGTATATGACAGGAACACACTGCTCGACTGTGCAAAGACCGGCACTTTTACACACACACACACACACACACACACACACACACACACACACACACACACACACAATTTGAGTGTCCACTAGGGGGCAAGTGTGTGTGCAGTTTCAGCTTGCTGCTGTAGATTTCAGTAATCCGGCAATGATGGATCACCCTATTCACTCCTAAGGAGTACTGGAGACACACACACACACACACACACACACACACACACACACACACACACACACACACACACACACACACACACACACACATCCGTGGGTTTATAATAGAAAAGAATAGGATAAATTGCTGTAAGGCTCTATCTGGTGTGTGTGTGTGTGTGTGTGTGTGTGTGTGTGTGTGTGTACTCGGTTTTCTCGCCTCTCCCAATTAACTTCTCAAGTCTGACACTAGCAGACAGAATTGAAAGAATGTGTGATCATCCAGCCACAGGGGAAACCCTGGTGTGTGTCTGTGTGTGTGTGTCTTGGTGTATGTCAGTATGGAAGCACATTCTGACAAAGAAGATAAAACGTTCAACACACACAGTCTTACACAAACACACTCAAACAATATTACAAAACGCCAAAACTAGCATGTTAGTGCATCTCGCTAACTGAAACTTTACCAGACCTAGCATGCCGTTTAGCTAGTTTTTTTTTTTTACCAGGCTTAGTAGCTTTCTTTACTTGACACTTGCTAGCTAGGTCACATTTTCACTAAGCAGTTACGCCATAAAGGACACTATAGTACAGCGGACCCTCTGAGGGCCACATCATTTTTCCTTCCTTAAATGGGGGACCGACCCCAGCCATTAGGGTTGCACAAGCCAGTGCACTCTTAGTGCCGGTCCCAAGCCCGGATAAATGGGGAGGGTTGCGTTAGGAAGGGCATCCAGCGTAAAAAGATACGGATCATGAATACGGATGATCCGCTGTGGCGACCCCTTAATGGGAGAAGCCGAAAGAAAGTAGTAGTTTGACAGTAATGCAAATGTTGCAGTTTAAGCTGAACCCTGAAGGAAAATCAGGAATATATTGTTAAAAAAGCGGTAGTTATTTCTTTGGGGTGTGGTCTACATCCTCAAACCTACATCTCAATTCTACATCCTTTGTATAGTCAGCATCCTGCTCCTGCATCTGTCTCTGTTAGCTTCTGATACGCGCCAGTACCCGGTGCTCAAATTCTTGCTTCTCCGTTCCCACGAGCCGGCGACAGGCTACCAGACGGACTCCTTGTTTCACTTCAAGCGCTCGCTTTTCTTTCCCCATTTTCACTTCAGCCCCCGTGTTTGTTTTGCGCTCCGTTCTCACGGTGATGTCTGCAGCGCATCGTCCGAACCCGGACCAGACGCCAGGCGGCTATGGGTGAGGTTGAGGGTAAAGGAGAGGCGACAAGTGACTAAAATCAAATAAGCGTCCAGGTGAAGAGTCAGGGCCACGTAACGCAGCAGCACAGGCGTAACACGCGAGTCAGACAATCTAGCTCTTTTTTATTTCTTTGAAATCGCAGCTCGCGGACGAAACAAAGACGACAGGAAGTGAGCGAGCGCTGAATGAACGGCGGAGCGTGACAACCGAGCAGTCCTGTTAGACGGGTACCTGGATAATACATCGAATAGAAGACAATAGACTTCAATAGTTTCTCAGGGTGGAGTCTGGAATAAAGCGCTCGCGCATCCGGATCCACTCGCATACAACCAGACGACGATAAACAAACAAACAAAACGAACGAGTGAGTTTCTAGCAGAGGTACAAACAACTGACTTTATTCTTAAGAGAATTCTAAATAGAAATAAACACAAGTATTACAGCGGAATATAATGACCCACTTGTAATCTGCTCTATTTATTAGAATTTTAAACCTTGCAATTTCTAAATTCAAATTAATTGAACATTCAAAGTACATTAAATTAAATTAAATTTTGGATTAAAACAATTTAACTGGTTGTTTAGGACGTCTTCAGGTGCCGTAACGTGAAATTTCCCTTCGCTTGAATTAGGAGACCCGAACCTGTTCCAGCATGACGATGCCCCTGTGCGCAAAGCCAAGTCAAAAGTTTGTGGACAGCTGACCCCATTTAATCCCCATTCTGCTTGTGGGCTCGTGGAGATTTGTGGGGACTCGTCCATTCGCAAGGGTGCTGGTCAAGTCGGGAACAGATCTAGGCGAGGGAGGGTTGGGTTGCAAATTCATCCCAAAGGTGTTCAATAAGTTTTCAAGCTCTACAGCAGAAGATCTTCCACTCCCACCCATGTAGAAGGATGGAGGTGGTTTTGTGCACCATACAGTGGCCCCTGTGCACAAAACCACCTCCATGCTTCTACATGGGCATTGGCTGTTCTACTGTTCTGACCAGAAAAATGTCTTCACGGTTTACGCCTTTCACTGTGCATCTCCGAACGAATTTAAACGAAACGACAATGATGAAGATGAGGAAGAGGTTTCAGGGAGGAGGTACTCACACTCCTTGGACATGCCCACTTCCAGACACTTCTGCAGACGGCAGTACTGGCAGCGGTTGCGCGTCACCTTGTTGATGATGCAGCTCTTCTCGCGGTGACACGTGTACACCATGTTCTTCTGGATGCTCCTGCGGAAGAAACCCTGCGGAGGAGACGAGCACCAACGCGAGGGCGTGAGAGGAATCAATGTAGGGTGGTGGTTGTTTTTTTCAACGTCGAACAAACAAACAAATAAACAAACGTGGGGTCACATGACCTCAATTAAGCGACACTGTGACATGTAATCGATTAATCATCATCATCATCATCATCATCCTCAGTAGCTTTAGAAGTGATTCTATGGTCAGCAATGCATTTAAAGCAAAGAGGTAAAGAGAGAGGACCGAAAGATAACAGAACAAAAGGTGTGTGTGTGTGTGTGTGTGTGTGTGTGTCATTTACACAATCAGTGTCAGACAGCTATTGGCAGACAAGGTGGAAGGATGAATCATGTTTGGGTGCTTCTCTCTCTCTCACACACACACACACACACACAGATCCTTGCTTGGCTACAGTAACAGACGGCTTCAGAAACAGAAATGGAACAAATCTCTTGGCATGCAAACTGCATACCACACACACACACACACACACACACACACACACACACACACACACACACACACACACACACACACACACACAAACACACGTTGCATACAACAGACACTGTTGTTTTCTGCGTGCGTGCGTGCGTGCGTGTGTGTGTGTGTGTGTGTGTGTGTAAGACCTACAAATGAAAAAACACCAGGCTCAATTCCAGGGCTGCCATATTTCCTCCACCAAGCTTCTCTCTCACACACACACACACACACACACACACACACACACACACACACACACACACACACACACACACACACACACACGTGTGTAAAAATAACACACTAATTAATCAAGTCCCCCTGATTCCTGAAAAATGGGGTTTACTTTCTAAATAAATGTTTATCATGTAAAAAGTGTATAATTTTAAATACTAATAAATTTAATTTATCATCACACCATTCGGGCTTTTAGAGAGCGATCGGACAGGAGGTCCGAGCACAGACTTAACAAAGTTAAGTGTTACATGAAACAAAGGAGGAAATGTCAGCTTGTGAGTGTGTGTGTGTTCATGTGTATACTAGGAGCGTAATGGTACACAAAATTCAAGGATCGTTTTTATTATCAACATTAGTGAACAACGGTTTCCTTTTTTTTTTTATAAAACGCCTGCTTGTTTCAATAAAAATAAATCGAATACATTTTTTTATTATAAAATTTTTAATTTTGATTACCGTAATTTCTGGACTATTAAACGCACCCATATATAAGCCGCACCCACTGAATTTTACAAAGATGTTTATTTTGAACATAAACATGCCGCACCTGTCTATAAGCCGCAGGTGTCTACACTGAAACTAATGAACTTTACACAGGCTTTGATGAAAGACAGTGTCTGTTACACGGCTTGTATCTAAACAGTAGCCTACCAAGAAAGTCATTGTTCACTGTCTTCCTCCTTCCTTTCACAACTATTTCTCTCGGGAGTTTATCTTTTGGCATCGTCGTGCGTTTAAAAATCACCATCGCTGAAGCTTTTCTCCCGATGCTGTGCAGCTCAGAACACAGGTGAAGTGTGTTTCCATGCCCGGTTGTTTTCAGCGTGTGAATGATTCACATTTCCTGTAGACAGTCCGAGTGAGTGGCAGGTCAAACATCAGAGGAACATCATCCATATTTATGATGTGGTGCGGCCTGATTCAGTGGGAGCGCATCTGATTTAATATAAAGAGTTTCATTGGTTCACCTGAACCCGTCCTGCAATTTCATTGGTCTAATGTTATGGGGTTCATTTTTTGGCTTGAAGTTTGTGAAACCGGGAAAAACCCAAAAATTAGCCGCTTCATTGTTTAAGCTGCGGTGTTCAAAGCGTGGGGAAATAGTAGCGGCTTATAGTCCGGAAAATACAGTATATTGTTTGAGTAATTGGTTAAATAAAACATTTTAATGAAACACATTACATTTTGACTCTATTTCGGTGTTTGTACATTTAATAGTACATTTTCGAAAGATTTGTTCTGATTAACTCTTCTACTAATTTCTGCACATTTATTGATTTATAAAATTTATTCATAAATTTAATTCTTAATATTGTCCATATTTATTTCTTTAAAAGACATTGTGGACGTTAAACGCGATATCGCTGGACATTTGTAAAAACGTTAATGACGCTAAAAGTGGTGGCGATTCCGCAGTAGAAAATCGCTTTCGGTACGAATACGCGTACTGTTACGCCGCTGGTGTACACGTGTGTGGATGCGCATTTTTTTTTTTTTACCTTGCAGCCTTCGCAGGCGCTGACGCCGTAATGGTAGCCGGACGATTTGTCCTGGCAGACAAAGCAGGGTTTGTAGACCCTCGGTGGCGGAGGAGGCGACGGCG